>NC_135565.1:5759141-5769141 GCF_964340395.1 Glandiceps talaboti
AACTAGACTACAAGTTTATATACCGTGGCAGGTTCATAATATTTGAACATCATTAACATTACCCCTTAGTAAATATTGATAGGATAATATTATTAGCCCCCAACGATGAAGCCGTGGGGGGGGGGGGGGGGGGGGTGCTATTACGTTGGCTCCTGTGTCCATCCGTTATGGCATAACTCAAAAACTGTAATACAAAGACACTCCATTCGAATGTCTACCCATATGAGATGTGACCTATCTTTTGAGACCTTGACATTTGACCTTCACCGTGACCTTCAGGGTCATTTATCACAATCAAGCTAATTCCTCCATATCACAGACACATTGTAGCATTTACATATTGACAATTTATTTTAAGTGATACTTACAAGTACTGGTGAAGAAAAGAATTATACACAAGCATTATTTTTGGTGCTGATATCACTTTTGCTGAATGGCAGCAGCCTCTAAAAGTCATTATTTACTCCTGTCTCATATATGTATGGGCCGATATCAAACATCAAATACTATCATATGCATATGCATGTCATCTTTACAGTCACGATAAAGTCCAAAATGGCAGCCATTTTTATCATACAATGCACATTTTGCAAAGTAGCATCAGAAGCTTAGTAGATAGACTTTATATTAATGTCTAAACCCATGTTATCGATTACAAGCTTCCTAATGACACCATAACCTTTGACCTTGATCCTCATCTTCAATGTCATAGGCATAGCGTTAAATACATATATATAGGAGACATAAATGGGCCAATATGTACTAAACCTTGTTTAAATATCAGGTACAGTACATGGGCACATCACTTCCGTATACATTTTCGATAATTTGTTTGTCATAAAAATTCACTTTGACCTCTCACACTGTAGAAACCTCATGTGAGTACATGTATCTACACCCTTGTTTCCTAGTCAACAGTTTTCTAATGAGACCTTGACCTTTGACCTTTGACCTTGGCATTTAAGTTAAGATTAATCTGGATGCCAACTGTGGTTTCTCATGACAGACTGGTCAAAGTCCCTCAATCAGCACAGAAAGTTGTTCATCCAATCAGTGAACCCCAACTGTTCTAGTGACATAAACCAGGGGGGGACGATGCCAGTCACGTGATACGCTATCGCGTCAGCGCAATGAAGCTCATTCAGTATTGATACACTGTCGAGTGCACTTCCTGCCTACCCCTAGCACTGTGTACTGCTGGATACAAATTCGCTGTTGACAACAGATTGACAAGGTACGTACATTGTCACGTTTCATACGTTTTAAATTCGTCTTTCCTTTATTTTTGCCATCGTAATTTATTATGTGTACTGGTACCAAATCAGATCGAAAAGTATTCAGCGACGTGACCGTGTATACCGTACCGTACGTGTACATGCCGGCCTGCAGTTCATTGTATTTGTAGTTCGGTACGGTAGGTCGCGGTCGCGTTTTTACCAAAATGAAAAAAGCACATGGATATTCCATTTTCTAGAATCAACTTCAAGGCAGCATTTGTTGGATACCTACATGTCCATTGATAATTAATGTCTGTGATAGTTGTGACATTCAACGTCCAGCAAGCGACGTCTACGTCTAGTACGCTAGTGTGCAAGCTCGAGGTCAGGTGCCGGTGATCAGTGCACTACGCCTGGCATAACGTACCGCACCCGGTCTAACGCCCATAAGTTTACGTTCTTTCTGCGTTCTCTGTCTTGCCGTACTTACTGAAAAATGAAGTTTCACTCGTGTCGACAAGTAAACTATGTAGTTGTTTAACATTTTTACATGTGTATTGTTTCAGATACGTGCTGTTCCCAGTGAAATGAAACTGGTTGTGCCTTCGACGCATTTCTTGCAGAGAGTGTGAGGAGTACTCCCGTAAGAAATTTTATATGTGATCGCTGCATAATGTATCCAGGGTGGCCCTAGTTATACGACAATGACACGAAAAAATGAATTATATAAAATAAAATAAAAATGTGAGATTTACGGTGTTTTTTTTTGTATTTATAACAGCATTTCTGGCAAAGTGGTTTGTTCGAAAGTGTATGGTACTATTACTAGTACAACGTTACATTAGGGGTAGACCATTCGATATCCTGGGGGGGGGGGGGCTTGGAAGATTGGTGGAGAGTCATTATTTTTTTTTCCCCACCTGCTTGCCTGAGAATTTTTTTTTTCTCCTTCGCCTATGCTGGCAACTTTTTTTTTCTTTGCTTCTTTGAGATATCCGGATTTTTTTTACGTCAACGTTGAACACCTACATTTGTTACCACAATTTTTTGTTTGGTTTTCACACAGGGTAATACGGAGAGTAAAAAGATGCTGTTCTATCACACACATATTTTATTTAGAAAACTACATATTTCATACATATTTGATTTTCAATTAAATAAACATCATTGACAGTTTTTATGCCATGGTATGATGACACACTGAAAATACAAATCGGAAACTTGATTGGTGACCTCAGAGATTTAGATAGACCGGTCAGTTTCTCCAGCTTGGGGGGATGGGGGGTGTCAGTGTTATTTTCCATTGGGCCAACAAAAAGTCACTGACCCCATGAATAAAGTTTCATAGCATCTGACAGTAAGCTGTAGAGGAAGAGCTTTGAGACTGGAATATGTGTACCTCTTGTGTGTGTGTGTGTGAATGGGGGGGGGGGGGGGGTTCTAGGGCCCTGGAGGATTTTTACTTCTAAAGGCAATGTTTAGGCCATTCACAGACACTTTCAGACAATAATTAAGTTCTTTTATAAACTATCCAATAGTGATAGTAATAGTATGAAGATTACTGTTACAAAACAGTCAAGTTCACTTTTGCCCCAAAGTGCAAGATAAGTGAAGCACTGATTGTGAAACAGCCAAAAAATTACATATAACTAGTGTGGTAGCTAGGTAATACATGTATTATATGTATAATTGTATGTATAGTTATGTTTGAACCCTTACATGAAGTAATATTTAAACCATTCATGAAAGAAACAGAGACAAGAACAAATATATATATGTACCACAGGCTAACGAAACTGACTGGTCCCTGACGTGTTTGAAACTGTTTGTCATGATTTGACAAGTGTCCTGGTTGTAGAGGTACGAGCAGGTTGAACAGTATACTCAAACCTGTGCATCATTTCCCTATCAAGATATTTTTTTTTCTAGAAGCAGTGGTCCATCTTTTTTTTTCCATCACCCACTCATATCCGGATTTTGTTTCCACTTGGCATCTTTTTTTCCCCCGAAATCTTCCAAGCCCCCCCCCCCCCCCAGGATATCAAATGGTCCACCCCTTATAGGAATATGATGACGAGGCGTGCGTCGCCATCTTGAAATTAAGATAGTTTCGACTAGTCTTTGACGCTGCCGTATAGTCATTATTCGTGGAGCATTTAGTGGTGGCAAGATATAACGTAAATATCATGAATCAAAATGTATAAATGTTGATTTTTTTCATTGAATACATGGTGTTCTTCTGTGAAAAAACCATCGGAAAATAGCATTCGTCGAAAGCTCTGACTAAGTAGTTTGACCTGTCTCCTTCATTCGAACATAAATAATTTCACAACTGGACGTTTTTGATATTATTTAAGCAGTTTGGGATGATGCTTTATAGCTTTACAACAAATGTGGAATTTATCTTGAGAAATTATTTACATATACACTCAAAATTCATTGAAAAATGGGAAATACTCGCTTGTACTAAGTTGTAGTGCAGCGGGGTCACGCTCTATTGTTCTAGGGGTCAAACCATATCACGTGGTAGGTATCGTGCCCCCCCTGACATAAACAGTGTATAAGTAGCATCTTGAGCTGACAATTATACCATACTATTTATTAGTTGTTTGGACATTACATAACTGCCCCAATAAAAACTTACTTTATGGGGGACTGTGTTATTGGTTAGAATTGTGTGATTGAACTGTGTGGGTGGCTGTGAATGAATTTTAAATTACATCTCATGTATCTCAGGACTTCTAGAGTATCGACTTTGACTAGACAGTGAGTGAAGGTATAAGTCCTAACGATACTGTATAGGAACTAGACTAAGTTTAGATCAAATAGCTAAAAATATTCTCATGTGTCACAGGTGTGCACACCTACATTCACTGGCTGATGTCAAACAAATCTGGTTCTAATGTTAGAGACTGAGGTCAACATATATCACTTTTGCTATGTGGTATTAACACTAATGGCCAAATGGTGGCTGTTTGTATCGCAAAAATTCAAATATTTTTCCATTTACTCTGGAAGCTTTGTAGTTAGTCCTCACTTGAATGCCTACACGAAATCCGTGGTGACTTTTTCAGATAACAATTAATGTACCCTTTGACCATAACCAATGATTTCAAGGTCAAAAGACTCAAAATGTTCAATGTGCTCATGTATAGCATTTTAATGCTTTGATTTTATAAACCAGTAAACACAGCTATCAGATACTATAATTCCAATAATGCACATCACTGTAAGGACCTTCATTTGAAAGACCAAATGGGGGTCATATTTTATGATAAAGATTCAAATCAAAGTATGGATTGGGAAGTTTAAATGTTGGGGTCTGTCTTCAATGAAGACTTGTTTTTCACTAAAACACATTTCAAAAATCTGCTACTTGTTTGTAGGAAGAAGACGGAGTATCCCCGGGGCACGGTGATATTACACCAGGTTGGTCGAGGTAGATATGCACCAAATATGTCACCTTTTCCTATCAAATTGGAAACGTATCTGAGATTCGCTAAAATTCCTTATGTGGTATGTCCAAGCATAATTATTTATGTATTTAGTTGATAACATTGGCGCAACATATATAATTTTTGCCTCCTTTCTGCCAGATGGGCATTCTGCAGAGATATGTTCTTTTAGAGCAAAGTCACAGTCAAGATCTGGCAGGTTGTCTGTGTTATTTTAACCTCATTGATTCTGAATAATGCATAATCAAATTCAAAATGTACCCAGGGTGTAGAACAATGGATGTATGAATAGACCCTAACAAGGGGATAAGTTTAGCTATTAAAGAATACCTCTCAATGAGATGACTTGGTCTTTAATACTGGACATGCTATTAATAGTAATGTCAATTTGCTTTCTGATCAAGACACAGGCTTGACTCATTTCACATGATTTCACATGCACTGTGTTTGTCCTTTACATTCTCCTTTCTTGTACCCATAGTCATGCAATATATATCCTATGTCATGGTTGCCTTAAACACCCAAAAATAGTTACATGTAACAACCGTAGTAAATACAACAAACCAAGCTTTTTTTCCTTGATTTGCTTTCATATTGTTGAATAGGATTGAGGAATCAGTGTGACCAAACATGGCATTTTAAATGATGACATGTCAATAACCTTTGATGTACTTTGTATATTACAGACAATACATAGTATGAAGATGTCTCCCAAAGGAAAAACTCCATGGATTGAATTCAATGGGGAAGTCAAAAGTGACTCCAATTTTATAATCGAGTTTTTAAATGACACCTTCCAGGTGGATCTCAATCATCATTTGAGTCCTTCCGAAAGAGCAATGGCCAGGGCATTTCAGAAAATGGCAGAGGAAAATCTCTATTGGTAAATATTAAAAGCAAATTGCTATGAGACTGTACATGAAGTAACTTGCTTGATTTCCTACCAATCAAACCCCTGAAAATTGGATATCAATTTTTGACCAAACTCTACAATTATGCTACAATGAAATTGATACTCTTTTTTAATGAACAAATCTATCCTAGAGCCAAGATTTACTGTTCCGTGTACCACTGCACAGATCATTCACTGATTTCAAACAATGAAATGTAAAGAATTACATTCATTTGCTATGATAACGTCATGGTGTTGTCACATGACTTGCTTTGCTACCTGTTAGCCCCATGCCAACAGGCGATATCTGGAGGGGGTTATTACTATGGGTTGTGTTCGTCTGTTTATGCGTGCATCCGTTGCATCCATCCTTCCATCTGTCAGGAATAGGATAGAGACAAGAGTCAAATATTGAAAAAGTTAAATCAGACACTAAAGCTTTAACCTTAACCTTTATTGTCAAGGTCAATTGTAAATTGTTCAATGACTTTATGCCGACAGAATCCATTCAAATGTGTGAAGAATGAAGAAGTATTCACCATGTTTTATTTCATTGATAGGACCACTGCATACTCTCGATGGATGGATTCTCGTTCAACTATATTAACACTACTTCCACAGATTCCAGTTGTGATTTGGTTGGTACAAAAGCTTGCAAGGAGTAGTGTAAAGAAAGCAATGTATGGGCACGGTCTCGGTCGTCATAGTGAAGATGAAATTTATAGTATTGCTAAAAAGGACATCAGAGCGCTGTCTGTGTTTTTGGGTGAGTTTCCTTTCAAGTGGGTTGTGAGATTGCCAATTGTCAACAGTCGTAGTTACTAGATATTTATAACAGACAGACAGACAGGCAAGCATGCAGGCAGGCAGGCAGGCAGGCAGGCAGGCAGGCATGCATACATACATACATACATACATACACATACATACGCACGCACGCACACACGCACGCATGCATACATACATACATACATACATACATACATACATACAGATTGTTTGATTATAGCTCATATGGTTTTCAGACATGGTTAGCAAACTCTTTGATGACAATATTTATATCCTAGCTAGCCCTTGATTGGTGAATAGAATGGTCTATGTATGCAAACTATGTTATTCATAAAACCAGGTGAAAACATAGTAAAGCATCAACAAAGTAATAATAGTTAAAAACAACTGCTTTTTTCCTCTAGAACAGGGTAGAGAGGTTTCTAGATATAGAAACAGCTTAAGCATGCTACGATGATAACTAACACGATAGCTATAGTTTAGTTATCACTCAACAAAGCTGTATTTTGTTTTCAGTACATTACAGTACAGAAATAGTGATTGTTTAGGCCAACTAGTGTGTATATCAAGGTTGGAAAGTTTGGGGTAAAGGTTATTTTTCAAAGGTTATGACTCCTGTTTTGTGTAGACAAATTAAAGTAATAAAATTGATTAATTTAATTAATTAATCTAATTAATGAATGAATTAATTAATTAATTAATTGATTGATAAATTAATTAATTAAATTTATTACCCTACCTTCAATCATTATTAATGGTTTTAGGTGACAAGAAGTTTCTGTTTGGTGAAGAACCATGTGAAGAAGATTGTGCCATATTTGGTCAACTTTCACAGATTGTTTGGCAACTGTCTGGTTCTCCTCAAGAAATACTCGTGAAAGGTTGGTGACAATACAATGTGAAGCTATGTGGTACAAGGGTGGATGGTGGGAATGGAGCTACAAAAAATACAAACTTAGACAATTTGTTTTATAAAGAAAGGTCAGAGAACAAGCGGAATTAATGGTGACAAAGGAGAGAAATTTATTGGAGACAAATTTTGTTGCAGCCCCCCCCCCTCCCCATCCCCTCCCAAAATATGAATACATGAGAGAGAGAGACAGACAGACAGACAGAGACAGACAGACAGAGAAAGACAGAGAGACAGACAAACAGACAGACCGACAGACAGACAGACTGAGACCAGAAAAGATAATGCAACTTGAAAATAACTAGCATCATCTTGTATATATCAAACTTCATTAAAGTACAGAGCCAAACATATTAGAAATTAAGTTAGAGAACATTTTGTAACATGGTGTAGGAAGCCTCATACCAACATTTGTTTGGTAAACATGCCATGTGCTGGGTTTGTGTATAATATTAACATTTTAATGTGTTTAGGTTGAACATACGTATATGTTTTTGTGTGTGATTGGTATCACCTGGCACAGAGGAACCATTTCCCATTACGGTTGAAATCTGGAATGCTTGACTGACTGCTGCATTATTATTGTTACATGTCTTTCAGGGGATTGTAAAAATCTTGAAGATTACTGCCAAAGAATGAAGGAAAGATTCTGGCCAGATTGGGAGCAATGCATCATGGGAGACCAAAAACTAAAGAATTTCGTAAATGTTCCGGAATCTGACCCAACCATGTGGAAGGTAAAATAATGCAAAATCAGAAAATAATTCAAGGGTAATATTTCATATTTCCTTTCTGGAATAGAATTTGAAATAAGTCCATGTTGTGATATCGTGCATATACACAGAAATTTGCCTTACTTACATCTCAGTTAGACTGTGTATCCTATATACGTAATGTGGCAAGAACACAAAGCTGGACTGTAGACTTAGATGCATATTTTGACAGATCAAATTTGTAACAAATGAAATCCCAAATTTGAAATAGTTTTTATGCATGATTATTTAATATGTAGTGATCATCATGATAATGAGGTGATTGGCATGACTCTTTTAATCCTTAAATGGGAGTGCAACTCCACATCATATGGGTATTTTCACATACTTTGTGTCATGCAACTCCACATCATGTGGGTATTTTCAATACTTTGTGTCATGCAACTCCACATCATGCGGGTATTTTCACATACTTTGTGTCATGGCAAGTCATTTCATGATTTCAAGTCACATAATTTCCACTCGGTTGCCAAGAAACTCCAAATTGAAACTCTTTTTCATCTCTATTCTTCTTTCGATGATGCGCCATTGTATCATAGGTATTAGCATACATGAATATTCATGACATACATACTGAATATTCATGGCTCCTAAGAAATTATTTTCTTTAGATAAATAGTCAAAAAGGGATGAATATTCAGTGGGCGTGTAATGAGGATATTCGACGAAGACAGATCACAAACTTTTTGTGCATTATAACCTGTGTAAACCTTTGATCTTCCAAGCTGGTGAGCATTTCTGGTCATGAATATTCATATTTGCGAAGGGATTATATTTACATCAACATCTCATGCCTTATATACATCCAGCTCTGTGCCATCCAATATAATGTTATACTGAGGGCTAAGCCCATAAGCTTGCACCAGTTGGAATTTTAGATTTAAATTTATTACTACAATTTGTGTAACTGACAAATATTGTTTCAATTTGATGTAATATGATTAACTTCTGGTGTAACTTTCGAGTTCATTATATATTTCATGTAACTTGGTTTGTAAATAAAATACATGATTGATTTTTTGCATTGCATATTATTTTATAGTGTGTCCTTGAAATAGTAGTGAACCACAGGGGTTATTATTACTATGATATTGGGTATTGTGGTGAGGGCCAATTCTTTTCAATGTAAAGATAAATAAATGTTCGGCATATTGCACAGCCAGCTAGCCCAGTCATGAGCATCAGGCATATGTAAATATGGCCGTAGAAGGCGCAATTCTAACACTGGGTAGACATGATTGACTTCCCTGCCTCATTGCATAGTGTACACCAGTTCAGTTTTTAGCACAGCTGAACTGTCGATGGTGCTGAAATTTGGTGAGATGTTTCTAAACATATAATTCTCCAGACTTTTGTTTTAAAATTGTTGACATAATTGACCCTAGCAATTATGACCATGCCCTTAGCAACATCCAAATACCATACCTGCATACATTCTGAGAATGTTTGTTCACTTGGCTATGAATCCCTGTTATCTCACAGTCCAATGTATTGTAAGAAAAGAGAGTTTAGATAATACAAATTTTTCATACTTTAACTTTGTGCAGCGTTTTTTACTTTTGGCTCATTATATCAAGCTGCTAATTTAATCCTAAACAAGAAAAAAAATAAACCTGACGAAAACACCAAAACAGTGGAAATGGTTTTGTAAACAACAACATTACATTGACAGCATATATCACAAACACATAAGGGATAAACTGGTCACAATTTTAGCTGACTACACATGTACACATACACTCAGGACAGAATTTGACTGTCGACGAATAGAAACAAGTGGCAGACCTTTACTTCCAATGACACGAGTATTACATTGAGAGTTCATATGACAAACCTTTGTTATAATAATGATGATACATTTATTTATAGGAAAATTACTCCCTAGTGATATCCTGTTGTTGTAACAGTTCTGATTTACATTGCTAAACATATTTCTGATGGATAGTAAATCTTATATTAATATA
>NC_135565.1:5774141-5786641 GCF_964340395.1 Glandiceps talaboti
TCTCTCTCTCTCTCTCTCTCTCTCTCTCTCTCTCTCTCTCTCTCTCTCTCTCTCTCTCTCTCTCTCTCTCTCTCTCTCTCTCTCTCTCTCTCTCTCTCTCTCTCTCTCTCTCTCACACACACAATATTCTGGTGTTACGTACACTATCAGAAATCTATCTTCAAACCATATGGGAATGTTAATGTTCCAAACCAACAAATACGATAGTGTATCATAGTGTCGTCAGTAATACAGATAATTGACAGGACATTGTGTGTGAACATAGACGTCCTTTTTTCCTTTTACGTTCTGTTCTTATATCAACGTAATTTTGTATCAGTACATTTTCCACTACGTTTTCTTTGTGACTTTTTTTTCTAGTGCTGTAACTGATGGGCAGACATTGCTCAAAGTAAATAAAGAATTGTAAATGACGTAACAAAAATGTTATTCATATTTGAGCCCGTTGTGGGATTGTTCATTTGGGAATGCACACTAGTGTATTGTCTTTTGTCACGGTAAGAGAGAAGGATTTGGACATTATAAGATTTTGCCTGTTATTAAACCGAACGCCACGTGTTGCAGACGACATGTGTTTCATTTATCATCAGTGTGACCTAAGAATTGTAAATAGATCATCGCACATTGCAAATTTTCGAAAACAGTCTTTCAAGTTTCGAGTACTCCACAGGGTTAACTTCTCCACTGGGTTAACAACACTTAACTGAAATAAACCTTTATCGTGATTTCAGTTTTGGTGAAAAATTTTTTTTATGGATTTGGACAATAAGTAGATTTTCATGAGCAAAATCCATAATATTATCATTTTACTCCTTGGTATGCTTTCAAAAACACCAATCATAAATATAAATTATATATTTTTGAAATTCTTAGTAAAATAACATCAGAAATTATTCCAGTGAAGTATGTTTGATATGTAGATTTTACTATGACGACTGTACTTTTAACTAGTTTTGTTTTCATGAATAGTCATACAACAGAAACAATAACTCTGAAAGTAAGTAATATGTTGATAATATTTTCAATATTTTTCTATCCATACATCGTAAATATTTTCAACAATTTTAAAGTTTTGTTTATTTTCTGAGTTTGGTCTTAATGTAAGGTCAAGAAATGTTTACACATCGTGAATGTTTAAATATTGTTAAAATTGAATTACAAAGAAACTCGCGCAGTGCTTGTGATATTACGTCACGTGACGGTGATTACGCAGTGGCGTGGCGTGACGTGTATGACCTGACGTGACGTGTTGCGATGCGACATAGACGGCATGCCATGTGATGTGCTGTGTTTGTGTTTGTGTTTGTGTTTGTGTTTGTGTTGTGTTGTGTTGTGTTGTGTTGTGTTGTGTTGTGTTGTGGAGTGATGTGATGTGATGTGATGTGATGTGATGTGATGTGATCCTATAGATACATTTTCTTACGCATCAATATGAGGTACTTTAAAAAACTTTATATTGGTGTTACATAATTAGCTCCAGAACTACATGCAATGTGTTTTGGTGGATGACGTTAACGTTGTGTATCTATGGAGTAATGAGCTGATAATTCAACCTCCGCATACAGTTATTATTAATAAGGAAATAAACTTGTCATTGGAATCAGCGTCTTACCGTTCGGATCCAAATCCAAGTGATGATACTCCCCTTGTGTAAATGCAGTTGTCAGAGCTATATGAGACAAAATACAAGAATGAAATATTATAATCTTAGGGAGCTTTTAGTAATTAAAGATGGCAGGAAACAGGATCAAGTGATCACATTTTACCCAACAGACTTACAACATATTTAGCCTGATTTCCCCGCCACTTGTAATTAGCGAAGGGTACCTTATTTATACCATTGACAGGTTATTACTTATCATTCTGGGATTGTAAATTCATTTCTTCATCTTCACCTGTTAGGGTTTTGAAAGGTCAAATGGGTACATTCTACAAACGTCTTGACTGCACACTACAGCCACGTAAATAAGATAGTTGTAAAATGTCCGGGTACAAATGAAGACTTGACACTTTTGAAGTGGCACAAGCTGAGTTGATAATCTTTTCACTTTCTTGAAAGTACTTATGAAACACTTCCTTTAAACTCTTCCAGTATAATGTTAATATCGGTGCATGCCTTCTATGATGTTGCAATTTGTGGTCTGGTATTGTTAGAAATATTGGTTACATAGTAGGCAGTTCCTCTATGTTTTTTTGATACGTACAATAAATTACGTCATCAGGTCGTTGATAAGTTATATCCTAATACCAAGTTTGAATTCAGACAGTTGTAAGTACAGTGACGGTTAATTAAGTTTACATCAGTAAGTAGAAAATGTGAGTGATTTTAGTATAAACAATTACACCCAAAAAACATAAAAATTGAGCTTGTGCCACGTTAAATAAGCATTAGCCAGATTTGAACATTTTTTTTCTGTCATATGAAGATTTATACATGTTATTGTAATTACTGCAATATGTTTAATCAATGCAATTACAAGTAACCTAAAAAGTGTCACCCAGAAAGTGTTACTGATGACGTCATGTTCATTGATAAAATGAAGTCATGTATAAATCTGTCAAGTATTCATAGACACCTATGTTATTTTTATGATATATAAACACATGTTTAATAGATTAGTGTCATGTAACTGTTTTAAAATTTAGATAAAAAATTGTGTCTGATGTTGGTTCGTGCCCCTTTAAAGCAACACACAATAGGTGGAATGAATGCAGTAATGTATCTTTCACTCGATGAGGGGAAACTAACGAATGAAATTGTACGCGTTCTAAAATGATACCACTGTTTTTCTTTCTGTTGATTTACGAGTTATTGGTCATATAGCAACATCTGTCGGTCTATGACAGACGCGAGTTTTTCAAATGCCATTCCTTTTCTATTTGACATACCATGTCCCTTGAATGAATTGATACACTTCGTGGTGTAATCAAAACGGTAGTACAAATGTACACGTGTTATAGCTGTTAGTGGAAAACTGTGGGTGTAGAGAATACAGAATTGCACAGTTTAAACCCATACGCTTGAATACCAAGGTATTGGATACATCATATGCTAGCGGAGTCATATACTAATAATGGTACCGTTATTTTTTGTTCTATAGCTCTGTCAGGCAGCTTGTTTTCTACACCCACATTTTTTATCATAATCCAACAATGGTCTTTAAATATGCTAATACAGTAGGTTATTCATATTTCTTAGCACTTGACAACCCCCCCCCCTCCCATATGCAGAATTACCAAGGTATATTGATATCAGCTAACCTCCTTATGGATATCACAGCTGGGGAGAGATGCACACAAAAATCTAGTAGTAATGTTTATGGAGTTTATGTCATGATTTAGTGAGTTCCAGTCCCTAATGGTTTTAGGGAAGAAACTGAGTTGATATGCTTGGTGTTTAAACTCAAGGTGCTTGAAATGGCCTCTTCTATCGGTGCTAGAAGATTAGTGTCTCTAGTGATTGTTATCTCCTCATTTACAATTTGGAACAGTAGTATCAGCCTTGCATATCATGTAAGTCTGTGTCTTTTTAAAGTCATATATTTGATTTGACTTTCCCTTATTAAATCTCAATGATAATATGATTCTGTTCTCTATACCACTGCCAAGATTACCACCATGGTTTCAATCCTTGGTTCTCACATTAGTGTTATCTTATCAGTGGTGGCATATAAGACAAAAGCAACACACAGGTTTATTGCTGTATTCTGGACCAACATTTCTACTAGTCATCTGTGGACGCAATTAGGGACGAGATCAAAAGTTCAATGTCGGATAAAATAAACTAAATTCTTTTAGTTAGACCTCAGACCCCCCCCCCTCCCGCCCCATTGATGTTTTTGTTATAACGACTCGATATCATATTTAAGAAATGTGAATATCATATAAATACATATGATTATTTTTATATTAATCGCGAACTTTCAAAGCATATTTCCGACAATGTGGTACGCAACAGACATACTTCATTTTATTGTATATGTAAATAGATCTTGATTTTCGATCATGGCATTTTGTCTTATTCATTAATATTTGGTAACAAAGTAAACAGCTTTCGAAATACTTGGCAAATAACGATTTTATGTTCACACTTATGACGTACAAAGGACTCTCCGGATAGATGGAATTTCAATATATTGATGACGTCATTGCTTAGAGTGTAATAGGGAACTTGCAAACCAGCCATGTTGAATGTTGCATCATGGGAAATGTGATAATAAATACTAATCAATTAGTATTGTAAACAATAATGTTACATTGTTTGTAACCACAAATAATCAATTCATCGCTACCCTGACAATTGTGGGAGGTTAATTTTATCAGGTTCTCCAGATTAGGTATTACGATAACCACAAATAATCCCACAGTCCTTTGCGTCTGAGCATGCTCAGTTTGGATTGCAAGTTCCCTATTCGTAGGCTTCAAATTAAGCTCTAAGCGATCACATCATTAATAACTTAGCAATGCATATCGACTACTTTTACTTCTTCCGGGAAAAAGGCAAATATCACTACCAGACACAACGCCACGGTTAATACAGTGGCTTGCCTCATCCTTTCATTCCATATTGTTTATGTGATCAACCTTAAACTTGACCTTGGTATTATAAACAAGTAAACCATATAAGGAATGCTTGATAGTTCAGACGTTGTTAAAAGTTAGTGAACAGTTTAATTAGCACACACAATTCAATTTAATTCAAACTTGATGAAAGCCCGCTCTTAGTGTCGAAACTAGTTGAAGATACAGTCTGTAGATTCAATCTTTTTTTGTACCAAATTACTATCTGATAATTTATAGAACACTTACTCGTTTTACCAACATCTTTGGGCCCCAACAGTACAATATTGAACTGGAAGTCATCTATCCACGATACGCTACGGAGTTGTTCCTGCTCCAGTTCACGTTGATATGGACTGTAAGTTGCTCTACGACGCAACATATTCTTCGTTCACATATTTCACATATAACAATATTTAACAAGTTATAATAACTTATAAGTTCCTCGATATTTCAAGACCGACCTCACTTGCGGATCAGTTGCACGTTCTATATAGCTATTCCGATGAGAGGTCACAACGTCTACGGGCACCACACTAATAAATTAGCAAGACGTATGAGCGGCCGGCCGACTCTGCCGACTCCTCGAATTACCCATCAGTTGGAAAACAGCTTGTATCTTCCTATGTAAGTGTTGCTGAGTAATGTGTTATGTTGGAACATTCCATTACAGACAGAGTGCTAATTCAAAGGAACAGTTGCTGACGTTTGATATAATACATTCAACCTCACACTCTTAAAATCTTCAAGGTCTAGCGAGTGGAGTGGACGTGTATACTACATCTTAGGAACTTGAGGGCGCTATGATAACATGTACAGACCACATGGTGTATGTATGTATGTATGTATGTATGTATGTATGTATGTATGTATGTATGTATGTATGTATGTGTGTATGTATGTATGTATGTATGTATGTATGTATGTATGTATGTATGTATTTCGGTATCAGTAGGGACTTCTAATTTAAAAAAAAAAGTATTTTCTATTTCAAATACACACACACACACACACACACACACACACACACACATATATATATATATATATATAACTCGGTGATAATCAATCTGCTAAGACAGTGCTCCATACCGCATGCAGTGGCAGAGCGCAATAGTTTTGGTAGCTAGTACTGGAACTCTTTCTTGGTTGTAACTCGGAGTTTCACGCATAGTGCGCCTGATGATCGCACTATGCGTGAAACTCCGAGTTACAACCAAGAAAGAGTTCCAGTACTACCAAAACTATATATATATATATATATATATGTATATGTATAGGAAGTCAGTGGTAAGATTTGTCCGTAGTACAGTGCTCGATACGTCTGCACGCAGAGCGGAGTATATGTTGAGGGTAGAAGAAAATCAAGTCGGGTTTATATATATATATATATATATATATATATATATATATATATATATATATATATATATATATATATATATAATTGACTGGATGTATATATATATATATATATATATATATATATATATATATATATATATATATATATATATATATATAATTGACTGGATGTAGATGATGAGTGAGGACTACGCACCTCACGAAACAGTTCTGTAGGGTCTATAGCATATAATTTGGTTCAAATTTTCAAAACCTATATATATATATAGTATGATGGATTGGTCTACTGAGACAGCTCAGCAAAACTTGATCGAAACTTTATGGCCTGAAGCACTTTACTGTTTATTGTGTGTGTGTGTGTGTGTGTGTGTGTGTGTGTGTGTGTGTGTGTGTGTGTGTGTGTGTGTGTGTGTATATATGTGTGTGTGTGTATGTATGTATGTGTATTAATATAAGTGTCTCACTAGAGAGGACAGTGCTCAATGCAATGATAGTAGCAGAGTATTATAGACGATCGACGTAAGTTCATATATGTGTGTGCTTGTGTATCGGTCTATGTGTCTGTCTGTCTGTCTGTCTGTCTGTCTGTCTGTCTGTCTGTGTCTGTCTGTCTGTCTGTCTATCTGTCTGTCTGTGTTGTATGTGTATTTGCATACATGTCTTTGTCAGAGCCTGTGCTTTCGCGTAAACGTATATGTAGGTGTGTAGATGTATGAGTATGTTTTACAGAATGCTGTTGACACAAGAGGGCGCTGTCTCACCTCACCTGTTTAACGAGGTATGCTTAGTACATTCCGACTCTGTTTGCATAACATGTGTACGGTCTCGTCAGCACACACGAGTGTCAACTTTGAGCCCTGGTTGTCAACACCCACCCTTTATACGAGAAACTATTTGTGCGAGCAGAAGACATTGGATCGGAGTTGTCGGTCGTGTTACCGTGTTTTGTATACATGTGACTGTGTAATCAGGTAAGTGACAATTAGAGACCGGATCAAACGTATGTTAATACTTCAGTTGTGGGTATATATCCAAACTATATGCATAAAAATGAACAGGAACTCCAATCTTTGATGTGCTATTATCTTCACAGTGATCACAGTGTCTTGAGATTTCGGTAACATGGTGTGACATGTGTAATAGGGAGATTAGAAATCACGACATCAATTCGAGATTTTTTCATCTGCAATCGAAATAATAGACAGCTTCTCTTCTTTTTTTTATATAAAAACAAAAATTACTGAGACATATACACTGTGTTAATTCGTAGATGTCACCTATAACACCATGTTACGTTTCTAATTAATCGTGCTTACTACGGAAATTACACTCATTATACACTGATTGGATCTCCTTGAAATCGGATCTCATATCTGCTTCTGTCCTTACGCAACGGATACAGGAAAACGTACGAGGCCTACCGTGTGCAAGGCTAGCATATACATAATTGCTATCACGATATAACACAGTTAACAGTTTCTACGTTACTGGTAAGATCCGAGTTCTTCTATGCACGGAGTGTTTATACTCAGACAAACCAAATGGGTTTCGTCCCCTGTGTCATTAATTTTTGTGTTTTATAACCGGTTAAGTGGCAGCAGGTTGTGACAGGTTGTCAATTCAAAAGGTCAAAGGTCAACAATCAGTTACATGGAATTATACGTGCTGAAAATAGCATTGTACAGAAACGAATTCGAAGTTGTGTACAGCTGCTCTTATTAAGAGTGTCTGTGTATGTTTTTAAGTGTCTGCTCAGAGTCAAGTGTTTATTTGCATTTACGTATTTTTATACGCCTGGGCGGGGGGAGGGCTACACCCCGTATTTGACTATATGCGTATGTGTCGCCCTTTAGGGTGCGCTTTCTATCCTTCTGGTCTAGGAAAATGGGGTTTATTCTATAATAGTTTTGTGCAATTTAACTAATTCTCGCTAAAATGTCGTCCCTTATGGGAAACAATACAAGAGTGAAAAACTACATCGTTTTGCGATCCTAGAACTATAGTAAATGTATTTTGGTCTAAAATGTGGAATCGTTTTAAAAACCTGTACGGTTTAAAATGAGAATATTGCTGTTTGGTCGAAATGGGTCTAAAAATTAGATCTGACGTTAGCAGTATAGTATTGGCCTCACACCCCTACCAGAGCTGGTCAATGATACCGCCTCCGGAGGGCATACGATATCTTCTCCACGAGGGGAGAGGGTACTTGGCTTGGTAATGGGTACAGGTGTATACCCTGGTGGAGTCAAATTACAAGCGCGACGCTACAAACATTCAAAAGCTAGGGGGCCAGAATGTCTACATTTCAGCCAGAATCTAAGAGTCACAAGGCTCGAACAAATTTGGAAAATTGGCAACTGAAAAATACCTTGTTCAAAATATGGGGCCATGAACACATATTCAAAATGTCTACATAATGCTTTTCAAAAAATCAAGAGTCAAAATTCTGCATGAATCTGAAAAGGGGTTCAAAACCACGGTACAAATGCGAGTGTCCTTACTGTGAGTAACCCCCATCTCCACTGTATAATTCATGAGTCGTAAAAAAAAACATTTTGTAATGGAATGATGTATGGCGACAGTATTGTTATATGTACCACGAAATGAGAGGTGAAAGCATGCAAGCAAACCCACACTAAAGCATATGTACGAATGCGTACATATCCACATACATACACACGTGTACATACATACATACATACATACATACATACATACATACATACATACATACAGACAGACAGACAGACAGACAGACAGACAGACAGACAGACAGACATACATACAGACATACATACATACATACATACATACATACATACATACATACATTAAAGTAACTAAAGGAAAGAAAACACTTCTATGGGTTCATGACGTACATGGACATCCCAGACGTTGGCTAATATGCCACGACACGCTGAGGGCTAAAGGATAACATTACAATTGATACACGTTTTATTCTAATGAGGTCTATATCCTATATCCGGTCTTCGCTTGCAGACTGACTCACTGATCGTAAGCTAAGTTCCATCAATTACTGGAAATATGAAAGAGATACTATTGCGCAGTCTTAACTACAATAGGATGCAACGACGTATCAATTTGAGAACATGGCTAAGGGGTCCTATACAGAGACAGAAATACAATAGAAGCCAATTAGACTAAAACAGATCGACGTGGTTCGACACTAAACCTTGCTAATATTGCTAAATGTTATCATCTGGCTTTACAAAAAATTCAATAATAATGCTACATCTTATGCTCTGAGGCGAGAAAAAATGTACAATTAATTGCTATTTTTAATGTACTGACATGGCTGCAAAATGTATACCTTGTTATAATGTATACCATTTGACGGCTATCTGCTAAAGATAATGGTCGCTCACGGAATAAAAAAAGTAGCAATATTGGTAAGATATTTGTAGTTAGGCGAAATCAAACAATTTGTGTTTCCAAGAACCCAACCAACCCTTAGCCTCCGACCCTAAACTTGTTTTAAACATTTAAAAAAAGATAAGATAAGAAATTCGTTGTCTTCTTGACTTTCATGCATGTCTGTTGTCTTTCTCCAACGATATCTGTACATATTTCATCAAACTATCACAGAAAGGCGACATTTTCTTTGTTTTGTGGTCGAAGCAATATTTTCAAAAAACAACAACAAATAATTGCACTTATTTACCCTATTTTCTGAGGCCATGTTAGGCCTAACAAACAAATTTGCATGGTTCCGATTACGCTCAATTTTAGAATAGGTGGGGTAGGTACATTTTTATTTTATTTTTTTTTATATGTGAGTGTCTAGTTCAAGTTCATGTATAGTTGTGTTTTCCGTTGTTTTCCATATGGTCTTTGTGTCATTCCCATCAGATGTACAGCCATTACAGATTTGAAGAACAGTTTTATATTGTCTTTTTTTTTTAAAGTTGCACACAACGTGATCCCAACCATTCAATGCACAACTTATGGATAAAATCGACCTTTAAATAATGTGTATGTCTAATTTATTTTATAAAATAATAATCATTGATTTGTTGTTTGTTGTCTGATTGGAACAATAATACCGCTAGTGCATCTTTAACCAGAGTTGTTTCAGAGTACCTTATTTTTCAAGATTTGAGATAAATATATGATAATGTGGTCGACCATAGCATGCATGCAGTCACGTGACATCATACTCAGATGAGAAAAACGAGTTATTTAGAGGAGTTGTTGATGATCATTGTTGTTGCTATCTAGATACAGAAGTGTTCGTCTGACAATACCTCGTTGTTATAGGATAACGTTGGGATTCTGTGGTGTGAGATTTTTATAAACTTACAAAATATATATCTGTTCTGTTTGTTCTGTAATGTCAGTTAAGTTATTGACCTCCTGATTTTCACAAGTACCTACGCCATCGAAATTACTACAGAGAATTGTATTACATTTCATGGGATGATATGTCTTTTTGAACAGTTCTAATACCGTGTATGGCTTCTTTTCACAATAGCTCACTTTCACAGACAAATTTAAAGATCTCCTGTAAAGACCTAGAGGCCAGACAAATGTTCTTATTAAACCGTACATGTCTATCTCTTACTTCCAACATGATGTGCCAAGTGTTATCAATCCAACTCAGTTATTCACTTTCCCTCTTTGTAGCAAGTTCCGCTTGTAAATGCGTGTCTGTTTTGTACAGTGAACTTCACAACACCGTGCAGCTTTTCTGTTTGATGCAATCATACAGAAACCAACAAGAAACTGGATATACCACACTTCAATAGCAAGATCGCACTTTTTGGTATATTTAATCTAAATGAAATAAACCATTTAAAAGTATTGAAACTCCATACAGACATTCGGGCGCCAATGTTTTTCTTAGTATCAGACACCCTATGAAAGGCGCGTAAAATGTCCTTTGCGGTGTTCATTTGATGTCTGTATGGTGCAATGTGTAGTTCATTTCACTTAGACAAAGTGTAGCAAGAAACTGTACTCATTCAATCTTGCTATCTTAAAGTGTAGCATGTCCAGTTTCTCATTGGTTTCTGCATGGTTGCACCAAACAGAAAAGTTGAACGGTATTGTGAAATTCACTGTAAAAGTATATATAACTGAATGTTTCCATCACGTGCCTTTAGATGTTATTTTTGTATTCTATGAGGACTCAATTATAGTGACCCTCACTGAAATCTAGTTAGCATTCGGTCTGCAAATACTTTGTACTTGTCTGTCATTATTTCAACTAATAATGACAAGATTCCTTGGTTAGATCTCTTGTATTTCACACTGAATATTCATGACAGCTGTTTCACACTGAATTGTATAGACATTGTCTAGACATTGTCTAACTCATGAATATTCAGTGTGAAATTTAAATACATAATTAATTCACTGTATTGACCCCTGTGCATTTTTTAAATATATGACAGAAGAAATTAAGCTGTGAAGAATCAAGTCAGAACGGATTCAATTGTTGCACGTGAGTGTCCTCCACGCATAGTGGAACATTGCTACTGATTCAGATAATCTAGCAAACTCTCCTGCTAGAGAAAAGGTGAACAGCGCATGCCAGTAGTAATCCATCACACACTGACAGGCGGTTGTAACAAGGTTACTTCGTTCACTTTATTACAAACCCAACCTCTAGTCCCATGAGAATGCATCATCAGGTTTATATATCATTGCTACAATAGTGCTGTCAGTGGTAGGAATGAAATGTTGTGTGCTAGATAAAGTTATTCGACTATACGGTAGAGAGAGATCATTGAAAACGACAACGCGTATACAGTTACTAGACTGTAGAAGAGATGCTTTGGGGTAAATATAATAAAGTCATTTGATTTATGATACATTTAATGATTTATGTATGACGTCAATACAGTGAATAATTTAAATATAAAATTTCAAATGGACATTGCTTGTAAATTATCCCCTGTAAAGTTCTGTACACATGCGTTCCGGCCCAGGATATCAAATACATATACCTAATTATACATAATTTAGAAATATGTAGAATAATTACTATATACCTCAGAGACTTGTCTTGGTGTTCATATCTCGGGAAGCTCTCCACACCAAGCCCAGAGACTTACAGACGTAAGCTTATCTCAGTGTTACTGTCTCAAGAACTTCTCAACACTAAGCCAATTCAGAGACAAGAATTATTCGTTATTACTACATTAATTATAACTGGAATCAAAAGACCAGTTATCTGCTCTTTTCCGTCGTCAGTGTACCTGTAATAGTCTTATGTATTGGGGCGACAATGTACGTCTTTCTGCTCACTATGAATGTAGCTAGGCTTTCAAGAGTACATGAGTGGTTGAACTGTCATGGTACATATGTTGCAGATAGCTTCTTGAGATAGTAACACCAAGACAAGTATCTGGGCCTGGTATATAGAGCTTCTTGAGATAGTACCACCAGGTAACACCAAGACAAGTCTCTGCGTCTGGTGTATAAAGCTTTTAGAGATAGTAACACCGAGTAATTAATACCAAGATTAATCTCTTGGCTTGGTGTGTAAAGCTTCTTGAGATAGTAACGTACACAAGACAAGTCTCTGGGCTTGGTGTAGAGAGCTTCTTGAG
>NC_135565.1:5791641-5831641 GCF_964340395.1 Glandiceps talaboti
TGCATTATCTAGACGGTACACACGTACACTTCTTCTAATATAAATTTCATTTCCGAATATTAGTTTTAAATTTTTTTGTAAAGCCATACATGTTATATATTGTGACGTTGCATTTTCTGTGCAGGTCATGTGATCAATCGACACTTCAACAACAAACCTTGATTTATGGTTACCATGGTAACTTCGAGTTGCTTTACCTATTATTCAATATAATCTGAATTACAAGGTTCTTCTACCGTACATGACAGTATTGACAGTTGCCTCTTAACAAATCCTAAGATATGATATTCTCATTATTTACATCTATTAGACACAGTCGTTATCGTTTTTTAGCAGTTGTGTTGCCACACTTTCTATTAACAAAACATCGGAAAAAATATATAAAAACGCTACTAGATACGCCGAAGGGCTGACAAATGGGTCATGGACAAACAATATTCAGTGCATATTATGTCGACTTCAGTGAGCTTTATACTGCATTTTATAGTTTCAGCATGACCGACTATCTTTCTTTCAAAACAATGGCATATCATATCACGTATTAGTTGCTTCTATTTTCAATTGAATAGTTCATCAATAGACGTTAATCAGTGCTCGCTGTGATATCAAGTCGGGGTTGACAACACGTTTTTTTTCCGTGAACCTAGGTGGTTTTGACGGGAAAAACAGACGGAGTTGTGAGGCTCTAACAAGCTGAGGGGCCCAGTGGGGGTAATACCATGATAGCGTTATAGCTAGCGACTGAGAGCAGAGGGATTGAGCAAAACCTGTGAAACCTTCACATCCATCACAGTGACGACTTCTATTTTCTTGTATTTTTTGAAGGCACATCTCACATCAAAATGGATCCACAACGATTTCTAGAGAGTGTACGTGTACATTGAAACATAGGTGAGTAAGTGTCATTTTTTTCATCAGCCATTTCACTCTCTCCAGAATATCAGTGAGTGAAAATGGCGTGGAAGAACCGCCATTGAGAACTGTCATTCAGTGTGCTGTGTAATTGTATCCCATCTTGCGTTACAATAAATAGACTCTCGTGTGAAACGGAAATTAACTGATATAATAACACACAGCAAAAGCATCGGAATAGAACGATGCGTTCTGAATTCAAGTCAATTTATATTCGTTTTTTTTCCTTTCTGATATTCATAATGTAAATAAAAGGAACAGATGGCCTTCATAATCATATGAAGAGTGCATAGTTTATGTGGCCTGTTTGTGTTTAAAACCATTCATGGGTTTGTGCAACTTAACCATTGTATGATATGGACTGGATAGGTGTGTGTTTACACGAATTTGACCGTCAGCTGCTGAGGGGGGTCGGATTTTAACAGTTCATCTAATGATTTCGGGTATCACAGATTGTGTAATTGGCGCGACGATCTCACAGTAGCCGGCATAGCCCCATACTGCTGATGTATTCCCGGTTCCACGGCTACGTGCATAGAAGCGTCGCGGTTCCCGATCCCCGTTCCCGTTCAAACCAGTTGTATTAAAAAACTTAAGGACTTGTAACAGTCGCCATTTTGAGCGATTTGTCTACTAAACGATTGGAATATTTACAACCATAATTTCGACATACTCAACAAATTTTATTAGGCCTTAGAATAAAAATTGTTTGGTTCCGGTTACCCGACCCCACCTAGTTTTTCACTGCCGACCCTAAACTCTTTTTTTACGTATTCGAGAAGAAAAAAAATAAAATCGCGAATGTTGTGAAGTCTCGCAAGAAATAGTGGATGCGGAAACTGACATAAACTTAAAAAGACATTGTAAAACTGTTCTTCCAATGTATAATGGCTGTACATCTGATGAGAAGAAATCAATAACAGAGACCATATGGAAAACAACGGGAAATTTATAAACATCACTACCTGAACTAGACACATTCTTATTATATATATATATATATATATATATATATATATATATATATATATATATATATATATATATATATATATATATATATATTATAATAAGAATAAGAATAATGAAAAATCTACCTACCCCACCTATTCTAAAATTGAGCATAATCAGGACCAAACATTTTTAGGCCTAATCAGGAGTTACGCGCCTCTGTGCTCGACAGTCACTAATACTTGCAGACGTCACAGAGTTAGTGCAATATTTAACCCTATCTTTTCCACATGATAATACAAGTAAATCGTTGTATTTTATCGATTTGTGAGGTTAAATGTGACAATTTAAGTCATATTTTATACAATACTATTGTTAATAATCATGTTTAACAATCTAAATCAAAATAAAATCATCGTTTTCCAAAAACTACGGAAAAATTCAAATTTTGTGCAATTTCATATTTGCGGGTAATTTATTTTGATTTGCTTGTGCTACCGAAAATAATGTTGTAATATAGTTAAATAGTATGCAATAAACTGGCAGACAGCTCAGAGTCATCAAATTAAAAGATATTGTTTTTTTTTAACATTTTAATAATTAAAAGTTATACGATCAATAATTGTGAATTTCAATTTTTTAATTTTTCAACAATAGTGCCTTGGTTTTTAAAAAAGTTAAAAAAAAAAAGTTAAAAAAAAAGGCCGTTGGGAAAGACATTTTCGAAGGATATCTTGAATACAAACTTGTAGCACGCCTTGAGCTTCATGACGTCAGCAACGAAATAATTTATATAAAGTATATATATAAGTCATCCATTGAAAATTCTAGCTTCCGAATTTATGGTGGCTACATTATTACAGCGGAGACTAGGTTGGTATGGGGCTTCATTGATGCAACATGACATTACAAAGACATATTCTAATCCATAATGTAATGTTCTATGAATTTGATATTATATTCAGATAAAACACTGACTTATTTTGCTGTGTAAAGCATAGGCTTACGAAATACATACGTGTAAGTTACTCTGTGAGTTACTTTGTGTGTGTGATTGTTTTGTTTGTTTGTTTGTTTGTTTGTTTGTTTGTTTGTTTGTTTGTTTATTTCTATTTTTTTGTATGACGATATCGTCTGTTTTTTGTAACATATTGTGCTCGCAATTGTTCATATGGGATGTACTCGAAAAGTTAACATCCAAAAAATAGATTCTACAACTGCAGAGATTTATTTATTACGTTCTAGACGTTCACGACAACGCTGGCTGTTGCTTTGGGATTTACCCAAGACTTACGAACCGTCGCCATGTTTTCGTTCTCCGTTTCAATTTAAAGGCATCGTTTGTGATTTAGGGAAATCTAGTTTCGAATTCCATTTTTTCTCCCTTTGCATCTTTCCGGCCAACGCCCTATATTATTTTTTTAAAAACGAATTGTGTGTTCTAGGAGTTTCGTCGACAATTACATTATTAAAATTGAGTTTGTTTCTGTTTATTTGGCTCGGCAAGCTTGATTTTCTTCTTCTAATTTGTTAGCGCTCGAAAATAGTGGTCTAGTTGTGTATGTATGTATGTATGTATGTATGTATGTATGACTATGTATGTAAGAGACAGTGTGTGTGTGTGTGTGTGTGTGTGTGTGTTGTGAGAGAGAGATTTGGATGCAAACATTTTATGTCATTTGATGCTATAAACCGTTACTCAGAAACTAGATGTACAAATCGTTTCAGCACGTAGGGACTTCCGGTAATATGTGTAGTAGTTTATTTCAAATGCTAAGGCCTCAGACCATCTCACATTACTTCCGGTAATAAAGTATGTAAATGACCGGACAAGATAACAAAAGTATGATTAGATAGCCAAAATGGCTCCTTCCATTCAGTGGTACCTTAGTAAATATCAATATAGAATTATATTATCAATATTATGAATTATGATGACAGAAAAGTAGGCTTTACACCAATTACCGTAGGAAATAAGTCATATTTTAATGGTTTGGTTGGGAATATATGTAATTTCGCCTCATGTTTGTTATCCGAAGCTGAAATCATTAACAGTGAAATTTCTTATAACAGTTAGAAATTGTCAGATGAAGACAGGATATCATTTATAAACTATAATAGTAGCCAGCTATTCTGAATATATAGAAAGTTGACCGAGTCGTCAAAATTCGTCCTATTTATTAACCATTAGGCGTAAAAAAAAAAAAAAAAAAAAATTGTGGTTCCGATTAAATTCAATTTTAAAATAGGTGGGGTAGGTAGATTTTTTATTTTAATTTTTTTTTAAATTTTTTTTTTCATGTGTGATTGTCTTGTTCAGGTTTTCCATTGTTTTCCAAATGGTTTTAGTGTTGTTTATTTCTTCCTATCAGATGTACAGCCATTACAGATTGGAAGAATAGTTTTATGTTGTCTTTTAAGTTGATGTTGGTTTCTGCACCAACTATTTCTTGCGAGAGTTCATGATTTTCGTGATTTTATTATTATTATTCTTGAATACGTAAAAACAAGATTAGGGTCGGCAGTGAAAAACTAGGTCGGGTCGGGTAATATGAACCAAACAACTTTTTAGCACAACTGAACTGAGGTTCAGTAGTGCTATAGGCATCGCTCGGCGTCTGTCTGTCTGTCTGTCTGTCTGTCTGTCTGTCTGTATGTCTATCAGTGTGTGTGTGTGTGTGTGTGTGTGTGTGTGTGTGTAAACAGCTTAAAGTCAAAAACTGCTGGACCGATAGCTTTGATATTCGGTGGTCCTGTTATATTAATTGTTACTTCTGCTGTGTAGGTGGGAAATTGTTCAAATGAAATTGATTGCATCAGAGATGTGGGTTTTGGGTAAAAAAATGTGATTTTTGGTCAAAAAACTTAAACTCAGAAACTGCTGGGCAGATTGGTGCGAAATTTGGTGGGAACATTCCTAAGTGGGTGTAAAGTAAGATTTGTTCATGACATGATGATTCCATCAGTAATATGCAAATTAGGGCTAGAAATGTGTCTTTTTGGTTAAAAATCGATAATTCCGAAACTACAGAGCAGATTGGTCTGAAATTTAATGGGAATGCATCTAGGGATGTATGGACAAAGAAATATTAAGCATACAAAGATTCCATGAGTGATACGCAAATTAGGTGTAAGAATGTTCATTTTTGGTCAAAAATGTTTATCTCAAAAAGTACTTCTGAAAGTGTTATTCTGCAGATTTTCCTCAAAACATTTTGACAAAATTGGCCCTAGCAACCATGACCACGCCCTTAGTAACAACCAAATGGCAATATATTTTGGTTAAATTACAACATCATCTGGTAGGTAAGTGAGTAAACATTCAAAATATTGTATGCAAATACTCTAGCAACCATGACTATGCCCATAGCAACAGCTAAACGGTGGTGTATTTCACAAAGATAACAGGGTTTAATAGACAATTGAATAAACAATAAAAAAATGTATGTAAATTTACCTAGCAACAAGACCATGCCCATAGCAACAGCC
Organism: Glandiceps talaboti; assembly: GCF_964340395.1. Classification (NCBI taxonomy): domain Eukaryota; kingdom Metazoa; phylum Hemichordata; class Enteropneusta; family Spengelidae; genus Glandiceps; species Glandiceps talaboti. The sequence goes on from NC_135565.1 coordinate 5,796,994, forward strand.
AAATAATCACGTATATTGCAAAGATAACAACAGGAATAGGAAGACAAATGAATAAACATTCAAAAAAATGTATGCAAATGTGCCTAGCAACAAGACCACTCCCATAGCAACAACCAAATGATCACATATATTGCGAAGATAACAGATTTACACACAATTGATTAAACATTCAAAAAATGTAGTAAGTATGCCTAGCAACAAGACCACGCCCATAGCAACAGCCAAATGATCACGTATATTGCAAAGATAGTATCAGGAATTCATACACAAGTGAACAAAAACATACACAGATGTATGCAAATATATCTAACAACATGACCATCCCCATAGCAACAGCCAAATGATAGCATATATCGTAAAGATAGCAACATGGTTGGATAGGTAACTGGATAGTCATTCAGCAAATGAACACCTATCGTTGCCATGGACTAGCATATGGATAAACAATTTTAAAAACTGTACAGTTGTGCTACAAAGCTATTGACGGTATTTTTATATTTTGCCCTAACACATTTTCTCGTCAGGCTCGACAAAATCTTACGAACATTGCTACGTCTTAACATGTTTCGTGAGCTATCATCGTTGCAGGAGGTTGTCAACGTCTCCATATCATATACAGAATTCCAACGTGTTATCTTCTATAACTTGTCTGTACAATTAATTCTGTCCCTCTTTGAAAAGTAATATTTATGTAAGAGAAAAAAAGTGATCGGCAATCTCAAAAGGAATATAATGTAACAATTATGTTCAAATCTTGTCAAGGGGACGACAAAATGTAGCAATAGGTGGATTTTTATTGAGCCAGACAGACGACGTCCTGTTCAAGCCGCACTATCATATAAACATCAAATTGATACAAGCAGATCGAGCAGACGATAAACACTGGTCGTATATACATTTTGAAGTATGTTAAACAGACTTTTTATAGGAATAAGTTTGATGAGTAATCAAGAAATGTGTTACATTATTGGAGTTTTACAAACATATATACGTTTCGATCAAGTGAATGGCAGTACGCTAGAGAACCCCATGCAAATGCATATGACGCTCTTGTGTACAACATACATGTAAATGGGATCATAGCATGTGGACATAAGCTTACGGCAATAAAATATAACATTTGTCTATATGAATATAAGTTATTGAATGCAAATAGTATTTTCGAATACAAACAATATTCATCAAATAAAAATATTGAAAATCACGAATATAATGTAAGTTTAAACGAATAGCAATATTTTTGACGAACATAAAAACACAGATAAGCAGACAGTGACGAATAGTAACTTGAAATTTACGAATAAATACAAATATTGATTTTTAGCATGGAAATAACGATTTTAGGAATATAAATATGTAAATTCACCAATGAAAACATGAATTTTACGTATGGTGGTATGCATGAATATCACAACACATGGTCTGCCATATTACGTAGTCATTAGGTATGTTTTAAAATATAACTCTATGGCACCCATATAATTTGTCTCTGATAATAAAAATAGAATGAACATGCCTCGTTGGGATCAGGGATTTATTTTACCGCATTTAAAATAATTTTAGGTACCAAAAAAATGATTTTTTAAATTCAATGACTGTGTACACAGGGAGGTAATGGAAACCTTGAGTGTGACGTTTTCCAAATGCCCAAAACAATTATGTCATAAAATATGTTATGCATCATATCTGAAATAACTAATGAGAAGTTAAGTTGCAGGGAATTCTATTAAAAACATCATTTTTGGTCTGAAACAACATATAATTAATGACAACAACAAATCTTCACGTGGCTGCGCCTGGTTGTGCATGATGAAACAAACAAGCAAAACGTTTGAATTTTAGTCTAACATTCGTATTTGTAAGCACTCCAAAACATATGCCCCGATAACTGAAAATGCGAGGCGAACGACCCTTGATTTTTAACTCCGTCACGAATAAGCTAATTTTCATTTTGCCACCGGTACATCTTTCTAAACATCACGAAATCAAAGCAAGGACAATAGAAACAGCAAAAACATCGGTAATATCACTTTGTCGCCTGTTAAATATAACCGGTAATTGCACCAATATCGAACTAACGATGTTAAAGATAAGAAATTTAATATGCATGTTAAATAGTAGTTTTTTTTTGTAAAATGTCTTTTCACTCATAATGCCATCTGACAGCCCCTAGTCAATATGAATGTAATTCCAGATTAGATTTGTTGAAATACTTGTAAAACATGACAGGGATTTAGTCAAACAGTCATAAATTAAAGCAGCAAAACACTTTTCCATTTGTTGTCTGTTCAATATCAATATTGCTCCAGTACCGATAGCATTAAACATTTAGTAATATTCGGGTCAAGTAGTTATATTTATTTTGGTGAAAAGTGTTTCCAGCGATACCGCCATCTGACAACTCATTTTGTATGTAGCTCCATATATAAGCCACGAAAAAAGACCGGTGCCATTGCTTGCCTGTACATGTGGTAAGCGTGTCTTGAATGAGACAAATTCCATGTAAAAGATACACTATGTAATCAGTGTCAGTAAACTTATCAAAGTATAAAAACCATATACGCCATATCCAATTGTTTACTGATAAAACGCTGCCACACTGCATTATAAGGAGTTGAACTGTTACTGTTACATTTTAACTTTCGGCGCAGAAATAATGAGAAGCGTCGTGTGAAGCTGCATTAGAGGCGCCTGCTGTTGTCTTTGTGTCTGTTGTATCATTATTATGGTTGATGTTTGGGTTTTTAAAACTAATTTTGTATGCAGGAAGCATTTCCTTGGCGCATTTCATTCAATGAAAGTTACTAGTCTTATTTTCGTGGGTTGTACATTTAAATACAGGGCGGTAAACTGCTAGAATTAGTAGTAACACTGAGAGGCCATTCCTGACTGCAAACTGGAAGTTGTGAATACAGCGCTCTCGACTCGCTCAAATTGGGGGTACCATCACCTCACCGAGTCACACTACCGTTTCGTACGTAGGAGCTGTGTCCCTTCGTATTCTGTAGAAGTGTCAATCAGGAATGTTTTGCGTATTGTTCGGACATCGTGGAAAGCAACAGTGCTCTATGATTAACTGAGTAACCTATACTATGTGTACCCCCAAGGTACACACATACAGGAAGTAGAGCGCCAGAGTGGCACATTTTGGAACTGCCTATTCTGACAGGGCACCCTTCAGACTCTAAATTACCACCATGTTCTATCAGGAATTACATTAAGTTTTTAGCGCACAGAGGGGATTTATTAGAATAACGCTAATACTAATTTATTATAATATATCTTCGGGGTTTATCGCTAAGTCATTGGGGAAGCGACACATGGCGGGGGATTATAGTCGTTATGAAATAAAAATAAAATCAAAAGATTATTTCTGACCCTGGTAGATTGTAACATAAGCTGTTTCGATTGTTCTGTGGTTTTTGTTCTTCTAATTTTAGAAACATTTTTATTATCTGGTGATTCGTTTTGAATGCAACGGAAACCGATAGAACATGGTCTGGGTCGACAAAATTCTTACTACAACCACGATCAGGGTTGTATGGAAAGTGTAGTCTATGCAACATCGTTGTATTATGAACCACGTGCACAATCGTCATTTTATCATCTTTTATACTACTGCTAGACCGACTTGGCCAATCAGAGGCCTTGATTTCGGTTGGTTATATGGAGCTATAACCCACTCTTGTTTAGGGGTGTGACCTATATTACGCTCAGCACTCAATTTGCATGCAACAAATTACACAAAATTTTGCAAAAGATCCGTTTGAGCCAATCACGCTGTAGTATAAGTAAGATAGACAACTCGTTCGGTAGGGTTATGTGCTAATAAAAACTCGGGATACTCCCCCCTCGTTTATTGACTCATAACCCTCTGGAACTCGTTGACTATCAATTATTGAGTATACTGCTATAGTGCAGTGGAACCATCATTGAAAATACAATTGTATCAATAAGTATAAGACAGGTTACAGTTGTGTATCACTCTCATGCACTCACACTAATAATTAACCTCAACAAGATTGCTGTGTTTGATAAACATGTTGCAATGACAGTCTCAAACAGACTCAGTAAGACAGCGCCCTGGCGCTAACTGAGCGGCGTTTGCAAAGAGCTAGAGAAATTAATTAATCTTAAGGTTGTTGCCATTATACTAGTGTTGAGTAAAATACTCTTTCTATACAACCCAGAACTTGGTTGTAAAATTGTTGACCATGCTCAACAAAAATCTCACTAACATTGCTACATTTTACCGTTTGCTGTATTTTATCGACATTTGGCGCGACAAAAATATTAGTAACACAGTGACTGCTTCTTTTCGTAATCCGGCACGACAAAATCTTTTACCAATAGTGCTACATTCTCTTCGCGTGAGCTACCATTCTAACTCTAACTCCTATACATTGTGCTACAAACCACAGACAAGTATAACAGACAGACAAATTGGCGGACGAACAAGCAGACAGACAGACAGACAGGCAGACAGACAGACAGACAGACAGACAGACAGACAGACAGACAGACAGACAGACAGATAAATGTGTAACATAACTCCATCCTACTCCAACTGGTGGAGGTAATTAAAATTGTGTTTTTAGTCTGCTGTCAAGTGTTTGAAAGTCAGCAATAAGCCCCCCCCTCCCCCCAAAAAAATGTTTCTGGCAGTGGTCAGCGCATAACCGCATCATTTAAATACCCTTGCGTCATTCTTTTTTTGTGTGTTTCGTGTCCAGCCCCTGCAGTCCAGAGATCAGGGAAAAACACAAATATAACCTTCCCTACTTCAGTGAAGACAACTGCAGAGCCAATCATGAACAATCAAATGACATCTGCCCCACATACACACTTACTCTAAAGTACTTACACGTAATAAAAAGAACAGTAACTGCCATAGATAGTAGATTGAGTCACAGGTTTGTTGAGAATTAAAAAAAAAATAATCGCGTTGTCGCGCCACTTTTGACAAAATGCCCTGACCAGAAACAATTTGTTTGCCTAACATTTGGTGTTTAAATCCTGAAGCAAACTAAGACCCACTGGTACACATCATCACGCTACACATGAATAACTTTTTATCAGACATTTAGGCACATTGAGTTCCCTATAGTGAGCGAGGCATTTTAAAGTCTTATATCAGGGTGAAAGAATGATACGAGGGAAGGTTATTGGCAAGGGGTTTACGATAAGGTACATGTATATAGATACATAAATGTAGCAGCTAGCACAGGGCACATGAGGAATATTTGAGAATCTGCAGTCTTCTTTATATTTCTTTATATTTACTACTTCTTGTTTTTATAAAGACGATACATGTACTACAAATGACTTGTGTTTTATTCCCATTACTTTCTCTCATCTTTATCTGTTATCACCTATTAAATAAAGTCACTAAGTGTCCTCATATACACACATACATACATACATACATACATACATACACACACACACACACACATACATACATACATACATACATACATACATACATACATACATACATACATACATACAAAGGGTGTTTCCCTTTGTAAAAATCCACCGTGTGTCCTTTATGGATCTAGGCTGACCTAAAAATATTGTTTTAAATATAAAGAAACGTGTAGATTCTCAAATATTGTTCCGCCTGCACCCAATATTAGCAGTAATAGCAATGTCAGTAAAGAGAACTCTTTTAATAGTGTAAATTCCAATCGTGTAATACTACATTTAAATCTATGTTCGCATATGTACATGTGTAACGACAGTGGAGATAGCCCAATTAATCCTCGTCTGAATATCATACGTCACAGTTTTGACTCGATATATTCAGTAATTGTAGATAAGACGAACGCGATCGTCATACCTGTTAGGCAACGTGTATTATATATTGTTGTACGTCACCTGGAAGAATACGCAGAAAGTCGTAAGTGAACTGTGCCTCGGGGCATTGGACAGATATTAATTTCAGCCGTAGCTAATAATGGTAGCACAATGCCTTTGATCGACATAATCCTCTCGTGCCCTTGTCTCATTTGGTGACCGCTGTGTCTTTCTGATGCCAGTCGGGTCCAATCGAACATTAAAAAATGTCAATATTTTCCAGCATGAAAATCATAAAAATAATTCCAATCTTATATTTATCGATAATTATACCTGTCAATATCCCCAAAATTTTAGTTTCCATTGGTATACGATACGAGTACAGCCTCTTAATTGGCTGATGAGTTAGGAAGACTGTTTTAAAAGCATATGACAACACACACACACACACACACACACACACACACTTGCCATTATTTTCCATTACATTGATATTACTGGTGCTGGTAAAATTGTGTTATTCTCCATTATATTTCTTCGGAAATTACGAGTGGCTTAAGGGGTCTTTGTCACTACGAGTCGCTAGCTGAACGAAGAAAACTATTGGAGTAACATCTAACTATGTAATATAAACACATACACTTAATACCAGGAATTAGCAGGTCCTAATCCGTAACTCAAGAGTTTCACTCTTTTGTGATCATAAGCCCCCTGATAATCGCAAACTTAAAAGCGTAACAATCTTGCGTTATGGCTTAGGACCTGCTAATTCCTGGTATTACGAATATTACACTCTGTTACTAATATTGAATTGAGCACGGTTCTCTCCGGAGAGATGCCATATATATATGTAGCAGATTGATACTCACCGTTATATACATACATACATACATACATACATACATACATACATACATACATACATACATACATACATACATATAGTTATATATATATATATTACACTAATTCATAATCTCATTCTCATAAATCTACATGCAAGGTTAAAGGTTAAAGTCTACCATTTCGTCACTATTTGATTTGAAATGAATTTACATTTTAAATTATTATCAAATATGCAAAAAGCAACGAATTAATATTCGAATAGTATAGAGAGGGTCATTATTTTCAAAGATGTCCGTCACTTATCTTCCCTTCTACAACATAGCGATTTAATTCCAACGAAGCCTTGAGGGTTAGAATATAAAATGTTCGTTGGCACTGGCTGTCCCACAATTTTCCACAATCATAATTTTTAGTGAGTACTTCTAAAATCCACGTCAATGACTATTTCCTGAAGGAACCATGAATTACTTGGAAGAAATTGCTTATGTCTCCTCAATCAGTAGACCAGCTGGGTCACATTTTGCTATGGCAACGGTTCTATTTTGTTTGATTGTCCCCATGTTTGATACTCCGCCTATGGCACTGCATGCCTCTCATATCTCTCAGTGTCTCATGTCAGTGTGTCATGTCTCTCAGTGTATGTATGTATGTATGTATGTATGTATGTATGTATGTATGTATGTATGTATGTATGTATGTATGTATGTATGTATGTATGTATGAAAATAACAGTGAATGTAGGTATGCGTGTGTGTTTGTATGTATGTAGGTAGGTATGTATGTAGGTAGGTAGGTAGGTAGGTGTGCGTGCGTGCGTGTGTGTATGTATGCATGCATGCACGCACGCACGCACGCACGTATGCATGTATGTATGTATGTATGTATGTATGTATGTATGTATGTATGTATGTATGTATGTATACGTAGGTATGTGTGTATCTATCTATCTATCTATCTATCTATCTATCTATCTATCTATCTATCTATCTATCTATCTATCTATCTATCTATGTACAGAGCAGAAAAACGAGTTCCACAGAAAAATTCAGGAACGAGGTTGAACTGAACATACATACTTGCCTTTAGGGCAGAACATGATGATATCTCTCTTTGACTTTATAGGGCAATGAAGTAGAGCAACGTAACGTAAACTAAAGAAATCCTTGTACATTGTTCTTTTATTTAGTGAATTATTTCATCTTGCTACTCCCAGCCGATTGAATTAGGGTTCTTTTTTTCCAAGGCGTGTACAGTTGCATATCAATATTCAATATTCTGGATAAATCTGCGTACTAGGTAAATAAAATTATAGAATTGTATGTATATGTATAACTCAGTATAGCTAAACAGTGCTCAATATGTTATGTATTATATGTAGAGTGGTATTCGTAATGTAACATGTAAACAGTAGTACTGGGGAGCCCTAACAGAGTGTTTCACCAGGCTTAACTGTGATGATCATCAGACGTCTGATGATCGTTGTTAAGGGTGTAACACATTTATATCACTGAATATCTTACTATCTTCCTAAGCACTGTATTATATATATATATATATATATATATATATATATATATATATATATATATATATATATATATATATATTTGTCTGTGTCTTGGTCTGTCTGTGTCTGTCTGTCTATCGGTTTGTGTAGGTGTCGATATGAAAGGCAAGGCTTCCTCAGTTTGAAGTGGTTCTGTTGTAAATTACGATCAGCGTAAAACCATAAAATAAAGTAAATAGTATTTCGAGTTCCTCATATTCAAGTTATACCTTGAATTCATAACAACATCACATGGAAAATGGTTCCTCAGTTTACATAAATTGTCCTCGTGTTATTTGCCTCTACGATAAACAGCTACTTTTTGAAAAATTCACATGCCTTTAGGTCTATCCGAATTTAACGTTGTAGTAAAATTCAATAACGACTGAGCAGCTGAGCAAGTCGTGACTGTAAACGTGTTCAATATTCAAGCGGCTGGCGATGTATTAATTGCAAGGTATTCATGAGTTTAGATTAACGAATATAAAAAGAAAACTTAAAGCCGTAATCCCCTATTATTGTAAGTTGTAAAAAATATTGTCTGATTGGAACAGCTAAATCAACAGATGTGAAAGACAGACGGTATTTCTCTCACAGGATTATCACGCTACATGGCGTAAACATATCAATCCTGTGTGATCAAAGTCAGACATTCTAATTCTTAAAAATAAAAAAAATAAAATATAACTCATTCTCTCTCTTCAATTTTTCTCATGCCTGTCTCTCCATCCTCCTGTCGCGTTTAAGTCCTTTGATTGTGAAACTGTTGTTCCTAGGTATATGGCTTTGTATGTATGTATGTATGTATGTATGTATGTATGTATGTATGTATGTATGTATGTGTGTGTGTGTGTGTATGTATGTATGTATGTATGTATGTATGTATGTATGTATGTATGTATGTATGTATGTATGTCAGTGACTATCTTTTCGTTCAAAAAGAGAAAAATTTGGACGGACGGACAGACATAGACAGACAGACAGACAGACAGACAGACAGACAGACAGACAGACAGACAGACAGAGATGCGCAATGCATCATATATGCTGCAGCATCTGAATTACCATAATTCCAAAATAGATCAAAAATTATACTGCGTTACTTGTAGGTGTTTAAACAGCTGGCAGTGATATCGATTTAAAACTCTTTCAAGATACCTTGATGATAAACAGTTTAAATATGTCACGGGGACAAGCTCTCTTAGTACATAATGTTTTGATGGAAACGTTCCTTCATTTATATGTATTTATGTTATAAACGTGGTTGTTTTAAATAAAATGATGTAGGCTTGGGACATTACGTTTTGGACACAGAGATAGACACAATAAATACAACAGGACACTTTGCCCAATCACATTGAACAGTGATAAGCATTGCTATTCTTCTTTCACAGTGCAGTAGAATCAGGCTTCTAATGAAACCATTCCACTGGCAGCCTGCAATTGTTTATTTTCTAACTGATAATCAACATTGCAACTTGACTACTTCTATGTGCACGGCATATATGTAATTATTTCGTTTGCATTATAAATTGTCTGTGTGTGTGTGTGTGTGTGTGTGTGTATGTGTGTGTGTGTGTGTGTGTGTGTGTGTGTGTATTATATGTCATATGACATGAGTGAAACACCAAGCCAACATAATGTTAGCTATATATTCCCTTCTGCTGCCACGCCTCTGGTTGTGGTGATGACTTGACGATGTTCATTATACAAGTCCACGGTCATCTCTTATTTTCACCTATACACTTGCATCTACATTTAAACCGAGTCACATTTAATCGGTTGCCACCTTATATAATACATGAATAACAGGATGTACATTTACGATCGAGTCCTTCAGATCTTCCTTTTTTTTTAAACAACTCATTTGGGAATTGTGACAAAAATGGCACCTTATTAGTTGTCCAAGATGTCAAATCGTACGAAGTGAACAAACAAGAATAGCATATATATCCATAGTGTATACTCAACTACGTTCACAAAGATCTTGCTGCATAATACGATACTTCACTTTTTTCACGCATGGATGTTCTGAATGCTACCTCAGTATGAAAGTATATACCATTATAACGAAGGAACTCATCAGTTTTTTTAAAGTACAAACCTTTGTACATTTGAAACCCCCCAAACGCGTCTATGAGAACAATTTCCATGGAAACGTCACGATGTTTAAAGAAACCATTCCCATTTCTAATAAATTGATCGAAAGGACCAAGTAATTATTTTGCCGAAATGCCTTTCTTTATCTTTGCGAAAAGAAATTTGCCGTCATTTATTATAATGTGGAGTGTGAATGGCCAATATTCGATCGCAAAGAATCAACATGTCTCCACTTCTAAACCTTTAATAGTCGATGTGTCATCTTGCACCTTGAATGACAGTCAAGTCACGTTTACACTGTGTAAAAACCTTGAGTAAAGAAAGAGAAAGGGTTTACAAAGTCACTTAACCTGAAACAACCTCGTCCGACACTAGACAAATCGTACTAACATTGCTACATTTTATTGACTAGATCGACAAAAATCTTATACTAACATTTCTACATGACATCGTCTGACATAACAAAAATCTCACGAGTATTGCTATATTTTATTGTCTGGCAAGATAAAAATCGCACTCCCATTTATACATTTCTTCGTTTGGCCAACAGAAATATGTTACTAACATTGGTACATTTTATTGTCTTTCAAAAAGTCGTATTAACATTTTATTGTTTTAGTACAATTATTACGGTTTAATCCTTTTAAGGATGTGAATTAGACCTAAAAAAAATAATTGTTTGGTTCCGATTACCTGACCCCACCTAGATTTTCACTGCCGACCCTAAATTTATTTTTACGTATTCGAGAAAAAAATAATAAAATCACAAAAAATGTGAAGTCTAGGGAGAAATGGTGCGGAAACTGACATCAACTTACAAGTACAGAATAAAACTGTTCTTCCAATCTGTAATGGCAGATACCATTTGGAAAAAATGGAAAACTTGAACTAGACACTCACACAGAAAAAATATATAATAAAATAATATGAAAAATCTACCTATCCCACCTATTCTAAAATTTACAGAAAACGCAATATTTTTATTAGGTTTTACTTAGAAAGTAGCTTACGTTATAAATGCAGAAATATTTGGTAGTTTTTTTTAGCACAACTGAACTGATAAGGTACATTAGTGTTGTAGGCATGGCAAAGTCTCTCTCATACATACATACATACATACATACATACATACATACATACATGCATACATGCATATTTGCACGCACGCACGCACACACACACACACACACATACATACATACATACATACATACATACATACATACATACATACATACATACATACATACATACATACATACATACATACATACATACCTATACGACTGCTGTCGAACTGAAAAGTAAATAAACATTAACTATAAACTCCTGGCTGGACCACAAAAATAGTTTGTTCAAACTAGTCGGATTTTTATAGAAATAGATAACTTATGTTAGATCGTGATGCCCAGGCACTTCCAAAGTAAATATATGCCTAGAGCAAACTCTTTCAAAATCTAACTCTTACATGGTTTTTACAGAGAGATGTGAAAGATATGAATTCTATGGAACATGTCACTTCGTCTTGTCTGTTGGATATTGACATTAAAGTAATCCTCAGATGTGTATTTTAAGCGAAAACATGACGGAAGATGGTTCTCAGATATGTATTGTTGAGTCTAGCGGAAAAAAATGCATGGGTATTTTCGCAAGCTAATTACTAAAAATGTCATGTTGATTCTAGCAAAAGCAGTGTTGCTATAATTATTGAAATAATACAAGACCATTTTCAAAATGTTAGTGTTGAGTCTAAATCTGATATGTATTATTGAGTCTGGCGAAATAAAATTGGATGTATATTGAAAAAGATGATTACCAGAAAAGTAATGTTGATTTCTGAGGGAAAACCTGTATGAATATAATTATAATTATCAAACACTTTAAAAAAATTCGTCTTGAATCGAATGAACATATTTCATTAACATTAACAAAGATGACTCTATGTATTGTTGAGTCTAGCGAAAACAGTGTATGAATATAATTATTAAATCTATATAATTTTCATAAATGCAGTTTTGAATCTAGTGAAATATTACACGAAATCTGATTCTCAAATATAATATATTGTTAAGTCTTGCAAAATGATTGAATGGATATTGAAGCAAGCTAATTATCAGAAATGTTATGTTGAATCTCTAGAAAACAGTATGATATTACTAATAAACAAGATAATTTTCATAACTATCGTGTTGGATCTAGTGAAAACAGTACAATCAGATCATGCACATTAACGAAAGATGATTCTCAGAAAGGTAATATCGATTCTAAGAAAACATTGCACGGGTATTTTTAAGACAAGATAATTCTCAGAAATGTGTTTCGAAACGGAGATAATGATGTCATTTTTTCAAGTAGCATTCGATATTACCAGTGCGTTGTAAGAGGTTTGACAAGTACTTGTGTGTTAACAGCATGTCTACTATTACATTCGCAATACTAAATGTGAGTTTCAACTCTATGCCAACTGAAGTCTATATATATGTTTATTGCGTTTCTAGGCCTCCGGCCCATATGCAAAGTTTACAAAGTAGTGAAACGTTTCTGTCGTACAGATAACAAAAGTGACAAAATATATTACATAGTATTTACTTTGAAAGTTCTCATCTCCATAGCTCTGTATACATATTCACATAAATTGAGCAAAATATCTGAATTAGCAGTACTCATTATAATTTTAAACATATTTTAATTGGGTTGGTTGTGAATATTGATTGGTAAGAGTTGGTTTCTAAGGTGAGCATAAACTGGACAAATTAACAGAAAGTGGTACTCATCTTCTACATCCCCTGAGTTACAAATAGTACACAATCAATTATGAGAATCAATACCATGGTGCCGTTCCTGTTCTATGGCCAAAGGCGAAGACGAGCATCTGTAACGTGCCAAAACCTGAATAAATTTATGACTACAATTCAAAGATAAATACCTTTCAGGTTCAAGTACACTTTTAAAGACACTGTAAGTACGTAATTTGGGTTTTCCTCTCAACTGTCCAGCCCAGAGCTGCTTGCAAACATCAGAAACCCTGACAGTGATATTATCCAGAAATACTTTCTCATTACCAATTTCTTGAGCAAACCATACATATCCGAAGCCGTATGAAAATAAAATGTTTTTGACTGATGTTACCCATGTATGTCTCCCTAACTCGTCAAGGTTGCGTAACATTATGTATGCTTGACTATCAGATGGCATTCTGAGTAGCTTTATCCAGTAACTTATGCAGCGTCTCATAGTGGTAACAAAAACTTGAAGACGCCCACATTCACCTACTACTGCCTCATTTGTGGTATTACTAGGTACTGCCAACAATCTTCTGCACCATTTCCTATGACTCCTTTCTACAATATCATAATATTGAAGTCCCCTAATTTCTGAACCGTAGCAGAGGATTGGCAAAATCATTTCGAACATTTTGAAATGTAATTTAAGTGGTATCCGACCAACTCTTCTGCTTTCACTAGACTATTTAAAGATTTGTTGGTTTGACAGGTTAGAACGGAGACTGCTTTAGTCCAGACATTTCTTGATGATAGCACGAGCCCTAAATATTTGTAATATGGGACTGTTTCAATCAAAATTGTATCAAAAAACCATTTCTTGTACGTTGTTTGTCTCCCACCCATTGAAAAAATTACAACTTTTGTTTTATCTAAATTAACTTTCATCATATACCACTTTCTACAAAAGTTAGACAATCTATTAATGAGTAGTTGTAGATTTCTAATCGAGTCTCCAAAAACTGCAACGTCATCAGCATACAGAAGATCAAACAGGTCTAAATGTCTTGAGTAAGTTGAATGCCCATGCTACCGGAATTTGACAACATTTAGTTCTTCTATGAAGAATGAAAGAAGTAACGGACTTAAAATACAGCCTTGTTTTACTCCTGTGGGGCATTCCAGGTACTCAGAGGTGAAATTACCAGACCTGACACAGGCTTGAACACTATGTAAATACAGAACATCTTTTCATTTACCCCCAGTGATTTGAGTTTGTACAATAAAAGAGAATGGTTAACTCTGTCGAAAGCTTTAGAGAAATCTACAAACATACAGTACAACTTCCCACATCTAACACTAAGATATTTCTGAATTATTGCATGAAGTATGAATATATTGTCTACGGTACTGTGTCCTTTACGAAAACTAGCCTGACAATCAGATAAAATGTTGGTTGACTCGGACCATTCGGATAGACGATTATTTAAAATTGATGTAAATATTTTGCCTAGAGAGTTCAACAGAGATATACTTCTATAGTTATCTGTATTTTTTCTACAGCCTTTTTTGAACAGTGGGATAATAATTGCAGTAGACCATTCTGAAGGGAATACACCAGAATCTAGGACAAAGTTAAATAGCTCGACTAATAACGGTAAAATTACATCGGCTGAGAATTTGAAAAACTCGTTTGGAATCCCATGAGGACCGGGAGACTTTCCTTCTTTTAAAGACCGGAGACGCTGGAGCACTTCTTCCTCCGTAATTCTGGAATTAAGACTATTACTATTTGAATCGGACGGTTCATGATCAATTGAGTTTAGCCTGTCTTCCACCGAGTTCAAGAAGTCTCCATCCCATCATTATCGTATGACTGGATGAATAAATTGTAAAAATGAGTATACCGTGTTTGAATATCAATGTCATCTGTAATATTGCCTCTTTGTCTCCCCATACTCTTCAAAATTGACCAGAAATCATTAGATCCATTCAAGAAGGCCCTCGTTTAGCTGCTTTCTAATCGCGCCTTGGTATTATTTTTTTAGAGTCTTTACATGCTTGTTTAATTTTTTTTCTTGGCTTCTTTGAAAACCTTCAGCGATTCAAGTGTTCCTAGATTTCTAAAACTGTTTAATTTTTGAAATAATTAACATAACAAAATAATTCCGATGACGCAATTACGTAATCAATTACGCTATAGCCATTACCAGTTACACATGTTACATTTTCCACTTTGTCATCAAACAGCTTGCCGTTTAGAATATGTGTCAAAACATTTACATAACCGTATCAGAGCTCTGACACCTTCATTGACAACAACATCCCTAGAGTTTCGCGCCAAATTAAAATTATCCGGAATATAGTCAACTCTTTCACCTGAAGTGGTAAACCTGATAAGCTGTTTTGGCGGGCCGCAGTCACATTGTGTTTTCAACCTTTAATACTAGTAATCTACATAAATCACAGTGCACTCTTACCAAAAGTCATCCAATCATAGCTGAGCAGATCAAGATCATTATCTGAGTTTGTGCCAATCATTTATAGTAACCATGAACTTTGACCCTCACTTTGGACTTCTATAATCTAGAAAACGAATTATACAGACACAATTAGAATTAGAATTGTTAGTAAGATATTGCCCAGACTTAGAACTGATGACGTAGTGTGTTATTTCAACAAGGGGTCAGAGTAAACATCGAGTCCAAGTAAATTTATTAAAATTGATGGAAACTAGTTTTGTAAATGATCCTTTGATTAAATAAACTCAGTGATTTGAATTATAATTTTTTTGAACACCACTGTGGACGTGTCTCTTTATTTAGCAAATTGTATCACAAAGCAAATGCAGTTAGAGTACAATGGCCGCTAAGCACATGCAATCCTCGTTCCAGGGACATAGCCTCGTACCAGCACATTTAAATCCCACTTAAACAAGTCTTATTGTCTACAATTGTTGACTACAGTACAGTGCTGACAGTCAAATTACCTTTGATTTACACAAAACAAATCTCCCTGTATCACAAGTAGTAACTAATAGCTTAGTGGGAAAGTGACCAATTTTCATTTTTTTTTTTAGAATTCAAAAATCGTGTTAGCTAAATAAGCTAAACTAAGTATAGAGCCAAGTGTATCTTCCATGATCGTAATCATCAAAGCGAGATATACCACCAAACGATAATTTCTGATCCCGCGTAATTAAACAATATAAGCTTAACAATACTCTTTTTCATCTGGATCACTTTTTGGAGGTTCAAGACAAAGATTTGCCCCAACTTTGTTAATTTTTATAAAGGTCATTTTTTGTCACAATTAACTATTAGTATGATATTAAATAAACGATTTGTTGTAAAATACTCTTTGTTTGTGACTATTTTTAAAATATAGCCTAGGCCTGATATTTGAATGTGCGACTTGTTAAAATGTTAGTCGATAGGTGAAGAAGGCAGGAACACGAAAGTAATGTCGCTCAGAATTCCCAGTTATATATTAAATGTTTTCAATTAGCTACATGATGCTTTGTTATAATGAACCTGGTCCTACTTCCCTCATTTCTAGAAATGAAGGCATTTTGACACAATTTCTACTCTAAAGCCTCTTTACAGAACTTCTTACGTCATTAGTTCTACTCCATGGAGTTGACAAAATAATTGATGCAGTAAACGAACAAAGGAGTGTGAACGTTTCTGACGTGCTAAAAAAATGCCACGTCGTCGTTGAATATCATGAATATCGCAGGAAGGATGATATACATGAAACCGTATTACCTGAAACAAAATGTTGTCTGGTACAACCCAAGTAATATTGTTACATTTCATAGTCTAGGTCTCCAAATCTTAAACTCTACTACTGTAACATTTTATCGTCTGGCTTGACAAATATCTTACTAACATTGCTACATTTATATCGTCTAGCTTGACAAAATCTTACTATCATTGCTATATTTTGTCATGTGCCTCGACAGAATTTTACTACACTGCTACAAGGTATCGCCTGGCTCAATGCCAATATCTTACTAACATTGCTAATCCTATCGTTTGCCGTAACAAAGATCTTTAAGTTACTTAAAGATCATTTATCGTCTGTTTCGACATGGTTCTTCCATAACTTACACTCCTACATATTGTAGAAGTCAACCTCCATTAAGATGGACGTATTGCCGAATATAAATCTAAAGTTTAGCTCTGCTTTGCTCCACTTGTTTCCATGACAATATATCTTCTTGACCTGTAACCTATGTTTAAAATACACCTTTAAGTTAGCAGACTGTCGTCAAATCACTTACAATGTAACTATATATTATTAGGTATATTTTTCTTCATGATTATTCGGCCATCACAAGGAATAGTGCTCTGGTCAGACCAAATCATTTATGTACATTGTAACAATCCGACAATATTATCATTTGCAAATGAAATGTAGCAATGTTATTAGTACACTATGAAATCTAGCAATTTTATCACATAGTTTGTTGGGCCAGATGATGAAATGTAGCAGTGATAGTAAGATTCAATTGTTTCTCCAAAGCACACTCAGCTTATATCGTTATTACATTCTTATGTACCCAAGAAAGACATGCTATATATGTAGCTACAGAATTGATTGAGCTACTCAAGACACACCTCGCAAAGAAAACAGTAAATTTTCAAAAAACGACGGTCCGTGAAAACTTATACATCGCCGGTATTGCATATACATGTTATCGGAGCTCTCCATCAGCTACGGCTGAGAGGATTAATATTCATATACGATTCTCCCTGATAAGATTAACTGAAAGGTGACAGTGTTTTCAACATTTCGCCTCCAAAATGTCAGATGCTGCTTTTTTAGTTTTGCTGTCAACAACATAGTCAGATAGCTCCTTAATGCGGTTAGGTTCCCGCCTCGGTTGGCTGTTACTTCATTTGTCGACCAACCTCTCCAAATTCAAAATGACACATTGTTCTCAAGTACAATCCAGGACCTACTGTGTTGTCATCAGATAAAGTGTTGGTATCTAGCATGTAAAACAACCGCCTCCACTTACCAAAGAAATGGTCGCCTTTTAAACATCATAAATGTACAAGTTTATACTCCTCTGGTGAACATTTCCTGTGTGCAGACTACACGTACTGTATATCAACACTTGTTCTTTATAATTGATGATCGCTAGGCTTTGTCCTAAAAGGTAATATTTTATTACTAACATCAATGATTTTATAAAGGCCCATTTTCACACAGTTTAAATGTTTTCATGTACCAACACAAAGAACACTTTTTACATCTATGTTATCCATTCTATGACCGTTTTTGCACAATTTCATTTTTCAATTACTTCTCTTAACACGTTATTCATAACTTTAATATGAATATACTAAACAAAACAACTGCAGACAAAAGTCCCCGTTGCATGCTATTTTTCACATTTACTAAATTTTTCAATCTATCTATCTATCTAACTATCTATCTATCTATCTATCTATCTATCTATCTATCTATCTATCTATCTATCTATCTATCTATCTATCTATCTATCTATCTATCTATCTGCCTACCTACCATTCATACATCCATCCATCCATCCATCCATCCATCCATCCATCCATTCATCCATTTATCCACAGAGGGAAGCTATAAATGACAATTCCCCAATGTGTTCTGACGAATATGCGAGGAACAGAAGGTGTCTTGTCAAAAAGTCGTGACAAAAATCTTATGACACGAGTAGTTTCTGATTTAATGGATAAAACATGAGGGTATACAAGATTGCACCTGCCTAAGATTAATCTAAGAATAAGTGTTGAAAGTAATTTTTTAATGTGTACGTTGGCGTATCTTTTGCGAGTGCCCAAGAGCCAATGACATGAAAAGCCAATGACGCGCATTGTCATGATATCCCCTAAAAGTACAAACTTATTTCGTCTTAGTTCAGTACCTATTACTGTTCACGGTGCTGATTTGACATTTGACATCACATTACAAGACATCACATTACATTGTACAACATTAGATAACACAACATCATATTACATGACATGACATGACATAACATTACATTACATTACATTACATTACATTACAAAACATTACATTACACGGTATTACATAATACATGCCAATACATTACCTGGCAATACATAACACGGCATTATATAACACATCATATTTACATAACACAACATTACATTACATGACAATACATTACATGGCAATACATAACACGGCATTATATTACACATCTTGATCATTTTTACATGACATTCCATGATACGACATGACATATACATTACATGGCATTATATTACATGCCATTTCATGACATGGCAGCACTTTGTACGTCACAACACTGCATGCAGTATGGTCCTAGAGGTAACCTTTACTTGTTTTTCAAATGGATTCCACACATCTCACTGGCCTGTAAAATATGATCACCACCACAGGCTTTTAGCATTTACAATCATCTCAGCCAAAGACTTGTATTGTATAAATAATAGATTTCATGCCTTTGAAATCCAATATCATTAAAAGGTGACACTTTGGGTTATCAATTGCATTTGATTTACTTTTTAATCGGTTTAGAATTTCCTTACTGCTAGTGTAATAAAGGCATAATTCATGTACTACTCTATATGTCATTAATGTATATTCGTGGATTGCATCGTGTTAATATAAATACATAATGTTAGTTTCTCTTTGAAAGGACGCTATCATTGGAAAACTTTCAAGTACAGATTAGTGAATCGACATTTCGAACGGACAATAGATACAAATTATGACAGGCGCAATATTGGTTCATTTTTACAATGTAACTTGATATGTCTAGATAAAGTATCCATGTATACGTTATAACAGCATCAAATGTCAGTCACAGTCGAGTATGATTTTTAAGATAAATGCGAGCTTTAAATGAACGGCGATATGTTCATTTACATTGATAATGTTTCATACAGTATCTCTACATTTAGATATAAAAAAAGATTAAAACCCCTCATTTATCAAGTAAGTTGCAGTTTAAAGGGAAAGAATACATTTTCAAATCATGTTTTTTATTTGATAAAAACTTAGATGTTAAATAAGAAAAAAGTACATCGGTCTCATTCACTTTTACCTATCAGTATCGACATACTCTAAGTATCGATCCCAACTTAGGCGGAAGTGACATATGAGACTTGCTAGGCAACTTGTGCTAAATGTATTGTCGTCTGCCTGTATTGTTTACTGTTAATAGTAAGGTTTGATAATGCTGCCACTATAGCTCGAACCCGCCTGGTGGCGACTCGGTTTGTGAAGAAAAAAATCAACTATAAAAAGGGTAACTCTAAGTTTGACCCCTGACTCCATCGAACAGCGCAGTTTTTTTTCAGGTATTCTCCTGCTTTAATACTAGGGCACTATATGGTCTCGCGCATTGGCGACCATTCAAAATAATTTCGAATTTATTTGTACGAATGAAGATTATTATTATTATTATTATTTTAACCTCAACATAATTTACTCGATTAACAAAAAACCCCAAAAGTCCCTCTCTTTTTATAATCTTGGTAGTCATGGTAACAAAGTTTGATTCATCGTTATATGGCAGGTTCATAAAGCTATAAGTATGTCCCGTGGTTATGATAAATTGAAACGCCTACCCGATTGAACTTTGAACTTTGGTCTAATAACTCCTTCGGCATTACTGAAGCTATTTGAATATTATGTATTGAAACAGTCAAGTATAGTATATATATATATATATATATATATATATATATATATATATATATATATATATATATATATATATATATATATATATATATATATATATATATACATATGTTAAATGACACTTGCAATACATAATGTCCAAATAACTTCAGTAATGCCGTAGGAGTTCATATATTATATCATTGTTATATATATCTGATCATCATTATCATTACTTTATATATATATATATATATATATATATATATATATATATATATATATATATATATATATAGTAAATAGTATCAAACTCGTAGAATAGAGTGCTCGATGCTTGGGTAAGCAGGGCGGGAATAATCAAAGTAGGAATAGTGGCTATATATATATAAGGCATTGATATTGTATATTGTTAACACAACTGAATCCAAAGTTCAGTTGTACGTGATGTAAGCATGGTGAAGTGTTCATGAAAAATAAAGTAAATGAAATGGAAAGATAACTGGATAGCAACGAAACAGGAGATTACTGTAAGATGTGTTGAAAGCATTTGTTATTTTTGTGTAATATTCAACATGGGGATATTGGTGCTTAGGAAGAAGATAGCCATAGCAATGTTCAGTGATAATGATACCACATGTCCACTTAACATTTAGAAATGTCACTTACAATGTACATAGGAGATGTAGATAATAGCTAGCGTACTAGTCTTATCTGTAGAATAGGAGTTCTGTATTCCTCGTTATGTATGCTTTCATTAATACGGTAGAAGCCACGGAGCCTCAAACAGACGATCATCTGAACCATATAATTATCTTGAATGTGTTCCCTATAAGATGTATGTCTGAACTGACAAAAAATCTGACTAACATTACTACTACATTTTATTGCTTGGCTAATCATCAATCTTACCCATATTGCTACCGGCCTATCACCTGGCTCAAAAAAATTCCCCCCCCCCCCGTGCTTTATTTTCTTACAATGATCTTACAATCATAGCTACAATTTGTATTATGTGTTGTGCCTAAAATAATTGTGTGGTTCTGATTACGCTCAATTTTAGAATAGGTGAAGGAAGTAGATTTTTTTCTTTGATTAAGAAAATATTAATGTGTGAATATCTAGTCCAGCTCGTTCATTGAGGGTAAATATTGTTTTCCAAATGGACTATGTGTTATTGGTTTCTTGTTATTGGTTTCTTCCTATCAAATGTACAGCCATTACAGTGTAGAATAACAGTTTTATATTGTCTTTATAAGTTTTTAAGTTGATGTCAGTGTTTGCAGCCACTATTCCGTGCGGCAATTTTCGCGATTTGAATTGATTTTTTCTCGAATACGTAAAAAAAAATTTAGGGTCGGCAGTGAAAAACAATTGTTTTAGTACGATAAAAGTCAGTTAGCCTGAAGTCCAAAGTTGTCTGAATCGACAAACGGTTTTACTAACATTACTAAATTTTTATCACCTGGATCGAAAAAAAAAATCTAACATTGCTACATATCTCTTGAACGGAAGCTACCTTCAAAACAACTAAAATGTAGTTAAGAATCGTACTTAATTTTGTCGCAACAAAAGATCAGTATTAATCTTAGTAATATTTTTGTTGCCACGAGACCTCATTCTATTGCAGTCGGTCTTAATATCATCACGTTGTATACAACTGACGTCAGAACAAATGAATATA
Organism: Glandiceps talaboti; assembly: GCF_964340395.1. Taxonomy (NCBI): domain Eukaryota; kingdom Metazoa; phylum Hemichordata; class Enteropneusta; family Spengelidae; genus Glandiceps; species Glandiceps talaboti. The sequence goes on from NC_135565.1 coordinate 5,819,357, forward strand.
CACCAATGGATTTTGTTTAGGTATTCATTAGGTATGTCCTATAACAAAACTTGCTGTGATTACACTGTGAAATATGTCAGGCTGATACAAAGGAAGATTCGTGAAATGTTGATATGTTTGAAATTAATCAATACATTGTTGTCATGATATCCCACTAAAATAGATATCACTCATAGTATTAGGCTTTGTGTATGTATTGATTTATTTATAAGGTTTATACAAGATAATATAATGTGTCAATATTTCATTATCTTTTTCTTTAATTAAGATCTGTATGTAATAATTTCAACTAGTACAAAGAAATATTTACTGTATATTGTAAAGTGTTAAAGAGTTTTCTTGAAAGGATTTTATCACAGCAGGCTTTTATCATTGCAGGACAAACCAAATATATTTCTAAACAAAAGTGACTGTTGTATATTCATTTATTCTGACGTCATCTTTACAGTTCATGATGACATCACATTGATTACAATAAAACCAACTGTTACCCTACATGCTCATATTTTTTAGCTGTGTTCAATCTTTTTTTTGCTTTTCGAATTATTTGTTGCTCTTTTATTCTGCGTATGTCTGTATATGTTTGTAAAAGTCTTGAATGTTATGCACTCGCTTTAAGTGTTTTTACTGACAGACATTAAAATTTCCTGCGAGGAATATTAAAGTATTGTGTTGTATTGTGTTGCATTGTATTGAATTGTATTGTACGTACAATAACAAACCTTCTACAAATATATTAACTTTTTTTTCAATGTATTGCATTACAAACACAGACTTGGTATATGTTGTTTCACATTGATTTTTCAATTAGGAAGCCATGATAACATTGTTCTATAAATCCAAAGTCCAAAATAAATTCCAAATTCTCATCCATATGGCCACTTTAATAATAGTGCTGTAAAATCGTGAGATATCACATTCTTCCTAAACGTTAAAATAGCAAAATAGTTGTATATTCTATTAATTATACAATGCTCTAATTAATGTACATGTAAAATCATATACATTTTAAAGCTTAAAAAATATTTAACGAATACTTACACTAAAATTCTCCCTACAGCTTTACCTATCATCGCTATATAGACCAAGTATATGGCTATATCGACACACCATATGTCACCATGTCTACACTACATATCTCAATATCGACTCTGCCTATCGCTACAGTGACCCACCTTATTGCTATATCGAGAATGTATATCCCTATATCGACCCAGCATATTGCTATATCGGTTGGGCGTATTGCTATATGGAGACTGCATATTGCTATATCGTTAGTGTATATAGCTGTATTGAGACTGTACTGATATCGCTATATCGACGCGCTATATTGCTATATCGACACTGTATATCTCTATATCAACACTATATATTGACCCGGCATGTCGCTATATTGATCTCTATAAAAAGGAAAAAGAAATCATTGTTTTAGCGTATCATTTTTTATGATTCACATAATTGGTCAAAGTTAATTATTTATATTATTTCATTACTCTGTCCAACACCAGTGTAACTTTAGTTTATAATTCCTAACTCCATGAGTAATCTTAATATTTTCTTAAGATATGAACAGATGTTTGTCGTGACTACTAGTACTTCCCACGACGTCTGTTAAAAAAATCAAAGCCTGTCATAAATCTGAAGCACTTCATTCTAACAGGAAATGTATTTTGCCTACAGCTACTAGCTATGACAACGTGAGGTCGACGAACACAACCTAGGGTGACTCGGTGATCTATGCTGCATGCAGCTTTATAGAAGATGATGTTTTGAAAATATATAGAAGACTTGAAGAAGAAGATGCGGATCTGTGCCCCTTATGCTATCGATAATTCTTACTCTCTTCAGAGAGAGACGACAGCAGATTCTAAAATCTGTGAAAGACAGAGCGGGTGCATCTGAAACGTTTTCTTTTCCATACTCTCTCTTATAACACTATGGCTTCGAACAACAATGATATGGGCTTGAGTACCGAATTAACAACTAGCAATGCGTCTACAAGCACGGAGGAATGGACAGACCCCAATCGAACAAAAGTGAACGTAATCTTGGAGATTGTCACACTGAGCGTAATGTGGATAGGATGCATCATTGGTAATACTTTAGTCTGTGTTGTTGTCTACCGTAGCAGACGAATGCAGAGTACCACAAACTATTTCGTTGTCTCTCTTGCTTGGGCCGATCTCCTTGTCGCCTTTCTGTGCATGCCGTTCATCGCCACTAGGGTGATATCAGCTGAATGGATATTTGGAGATTTTCTGTGCAAAATGGTTCGTTATCTTCAGCTTCTGACACCAGGTTCAACCGTGTATGTTTTGATTGCGATTTCGTTTGACAGGTTTTATACAATCATTTATCCACTCAGCTTTAAGGTGACGAGAGGCAAAGCAAAGCAAATGATAGCCGGAAGTTGGTTGTTCTCGGCGATCATTGCCAGTCCGACATTTTACTTCTACGGTGCTAATACATACGAGTACAACCCGAATGTAGTGTTGTGTAATGCATTTATCCCAAGCAGCGTAGGCGGGATCATTTACACTGTACTTATATTTCTCATCATTTTTGTCATTCCTGTCATGATTATCATTATTGTTTACTCAAAAATATTCAAATACATATGGACTGTTGGCATCGGAGGTCGGACTTTCCAACGTACGATGAATACAGTTCCCAGGACGAAGGTGAAAACAATCAAAATGTTGTCCCTTGTCAATGTTGTGTATTTTTTGTCTTGGGCGCCATTTTGTATCACACAACTTTGGTACGCATGCTCACGAGCAACATATGTAAATCCAACAATTTACATCGCCGTCACATGGATCTCGTTCGCGTCCAGTGTGTCGAATCCTATCATCTACTCTTGCTACAATGCAAACTTTCGAAGAGGGTGTAGGGAGGTGTTTTGCATGTCCAATATGCGCTGTTACCGTAGCAACACCTATGCTATCACAACAACATCAAGGTTTGCAAAGAAAAATCACATTGGTATCATAGACAGTTCCAATGGAAATGGCCATTATCGGTCCTCTACACCAACCAAGACTTTTGATAGAGATTCTAAAGGAGATAAGAAGATGGCGTGGCCCCTAGCTGCAATGCCTGGACCAGATACCTATCTTTAAGGTAAGTCCTTTCTAAAGTTTCTATAATGGATCGATGGCGAGGGTGCTGCTGCTGCATCTGCTACTGGTGCTGGTCGTGGTGGCGTGGATGATGATGATGATGATGATGATGATGATGATGATGATGATAATGTGTCACCCTGATCTTTTGTTGTATTTAATGGGTCTCTATTTTGTGTGCCTATAAGAGGTGAGAGCGCGGTAGAAAGTCGGTGGATGATGGATACACAGACAGGCAGGCAGGCATATATTAGACATTAGGTACGGAGTGGTTGTACGGTTAGGCAGATACACATATTATCTTGACTTAATACTAAACTGCGTTACAATACTTACAATGTAGCTTTACAACCTAAATTGAAAGGCTTACAAATTGTAGGATCGCATATCCTTAATGCAAAGTACATCTAACTAGGGATCTGACATTAGGTAGACAGGATCTCGTATCCTAGCAACAGAGATAATGATGTATTCAACAAAATACACCGGCAACGCTATTAGAGGCAGTAATGGAACAAATAAAGTCTAGATATATTTAGCAGATACACTATATTCTAGGGCTCCTAAATCGAATACCGTATTGCATTTCCCTCTTTTAACGATTATTTTTTATCACATATTGATCATATCTTAGTAATTGCTACATGGGGATTACTATTAACAACCTTCGAAAGAACAACCTAAATCCATTTAATTTCATTTTCGTTTCACTTCAACTATAACAGTTACTTTTCACAAGCGTTCCAACAATTTTTATAGCGGTGTTTATCATTCGTCGCCTTCCATTTGTCATTCCGTCCACCCGTGTTTCCATCCCAGCTTTTTACCTGTCTTAATTGAGCCAATTTTTGGCTGTCAAATTTGGCATAGAGTCCAGATCCTATTTAGGGCATGTGCACAACACTTTGTGTAAGGCGCCCCCCCCCCCCCCCGAAGAAAAAAAGAAGACGAGAGAATCGTTTCTTGTCAGGACTGTTTGTGTAAAACGGTGCCATGACGCAATTGTTTTTTAATTCTCAACAAACCTGTCACTTAGTATAGTTACTGTTCTTTTTATTTAGTACTTTTGAGCAAGTGTGTGTGTGGGGGGGGGGGGTAGATGTCATTTGCTTGTTCATGATTGGCTGTACAGTTGTTTTCACTGAAGTAGAGAGGGTTATTTTTTGTTTCCCCACGGATCTGCAAACTGCATGGGCTGGACAAACCCAAAAAAGACCGACGCAAGGGGTATTTAAGTGATGCGCGCGCTGACCAGAAACAAGTCGGGTTTTTTGGCCTAATAGAGTCAAATTTAGCTGAATTGCGACCGTGTTTGTTGTTGTAAAATCCACCTTTATACAATGATGTAGAAACATCATTAAAATGTTGACATCTCTACGGCCACATCACTAATATATATATACTCTGAAGAGTTCCAGAACCACCAAAACTATTGCGCTCTTCCACTGCGGTATAGAGCACTGTCATAGCAGATTGATACTCGCCGAAGATGTTTCTAGTGTTGTTCTGCAGATATTCTTCAAAATATTTTGACACAGTTGGTCTAGCAACCATGACTACACCCTTAGCTTAAACCAAATGGCAGTATATTTTGGTTAAATAACAACATCTTCTGGTAGGCAAGTGAGTAAACATTTAAACAATGTATGCACATATCTCTAGCAACCATGACCACGCCCATAGTAACAGCCAAACGGTCGTGTATTTCACAAAGATAACGACAGAGATTAATAGACAAATGAATAAACATTCAAAAAATGTATGTAAATGTGCCTAGCAACAAGACCACGCCCATAGCAACAGCCAAATGATCACGTATATTGCAAAGATAGCATCAGCGATTCAAAGACAAGTGAACGGACCTTCAAAAAGTGTATGCAAATATGTCTAGCAACATGACCACGCCCATAGCAACAACCAAATGATTGCGTATATTGCAAAGATAACAACAGGGTTGGATAGGCAACTGGATAGTCATTCAAATGAACACCTATACCTAGCATTGATCAGCATGTGGGTAAACATTTTTAAAAAAACCTGTACAGTTGTGCTACAACGCCATTGGCGCTATTTTTTTTGGCTACCGAAGGCTATGAAATGTATCCAGGCTACATTGACTGAACAGGAAATTGAAGACGCAGCGAAGCTTTTCACGTCTAATATGACGGTCAATGTACTAGAATGATTGCAGCCAGGGATAGCAATGTGCGGCTTTAATTTAGTTGCTGCTATTATCAAATTCATTTGACGCGTACATGTAGGTGTTTACATCAAAAATGAGAAAAAATCTCTTCTCAGTTTCTTTTCAAGGATAGCGGTAATGACTGTCCTTTAACATCAACAGAATAACGTCGACCGTAGAGATCAATAAAATCGGATATAATAAGGTCTGTCGTGTCGTGTCGTGTCGCTTGAATGGTAAGACAGTAACAGTTAAACTTCTTTATCTATTTTCAACCTGGAAAGAGATAATTCGGAAGGACTTTCATAGTATCATATGTCGTGTCGTGTTCAGCAATAATCTAACTGTGTCTACTGATAATGATTGGTTGGTTGGTTGGTTGGTTGGTTGGTTGATATCATCGGTTACGTTCACCCTGTACGCACTCCGATTTTTGGTATTTCCATATCAACACAATGGTGAAAACATTATTTGCATACCGGTATGCAAATGAGTGCGCGGTCCACATTAATACAATATCACGCGAACGCATATTCATAATATTTTGTGAATTATTTGTTATGGCTAAACATATGTAACAATAACAGTACGCTATGACGTATGAGTACTAGCGAGAAAACTCGGGGTATTAGCTCTCGTGCTTGCGATGTTTTGAGCTGTATTTTCATTGGCCATGCTTCACTGCTTGTGACAGTTTGGACGCAGGGACCACCTCACGCACTGGTGCAAATACCCAGAGTGTAGTACCCAACATTCGTACTCATGCGACATATCATATTGTGCTGAGTATTCACGTAATCCTAAACGTCCTTATATATAATGTAACACTCTATTTGGATAATCATGAAAAAAATATGAAAGACGAATCACAATGGTTCCAGTGCACATTATCCTGACAGCAGAAAACAAGACATTAAATATTTACCCTTCGTGATAAGTATTGTTGTAGAATAACACTCAGAACTAATGTGTGTTTTATCTCAATTTTAAAAACATGATTGTAGTGTCCTGTACAAAGCACTATCTCTCAGGAGATGATAATTGTGTGCAATCTCGACGAATGCATTTGATGATTATTCAATTCCACTTGTAATCTACTCTTTTTCGTTAAGCCGCTGTAAAAGGGCTCTTAATGTTATATATAGTAGGGTTCTCCAAAATGACAATTGACTAAGACAACCCGTTGAGTAATTGCCTACACACGTAAGAGATGTATTAGGCTATAACCCGGTATGTGGTCTGATGGATGCAGGTAATGCTATATCTGTACCTGCCGCGTCACTACAGTACTTCCATTATCATCTCATTTCACGTTATGCTTCGTGACGGCCACCAGCATGAATAGAGTAGATCAAACGAGACTAACCTTGAAGATAAAAGTTTATTGTCAATAACAGTTTGATGTCAAACTTGACCTTATTGGCCAATGTCACTTATGACTATTACATACATACATACATACATACATACATACATACATACATACATACATACATACATGCACAAACAAACAAACAAACAAACAAACACAAACAAACAAACAAACAAACAAACAAACAAACAAACAAACAAACACTGACGTAGTTCAGTCTTTCTTTATTTTTAGGCGTCACAAAGTTTCTGTGTGTATGTGCGAATGGGTGTGTGTGTATGTGTGTGTGTGCGTGCGCGTTCGCGCGCACGGGCGATGGTGGAACTTGTTGGTAGAGGGTCTTTGATGTGAGAGAGGATAATTCAAGGGGAAAAAAGAAAAAGCTAATGGCTATTCATATTGTGACATATAAAATCACTCAGACATCTGAATATAACGAGTGAGAGCTCTGCCTGTTTGACTGATTACTATACTGTTCGCTAGCAACCATGCAATGTGAATAGACCCCTGGGTATAGAGGTACATTGTATCTTCTACCTCCAAGGTAAATTACTGTATCCTCTGTGTGTTTGTGTAAATGACTTAAAGTCCAAAACAACTGTCTATCTGTGGATAAATAAAAACTTAAAGTCTAAAACCACTTGGAAGGTTTGTTCATGGTTAGTAGGGATGTTGCTTTCAGTCTGTAATTAGAATATTGTTCAAGACAAAATATGCATATCTGCCTAGCAACAAGACCAAGTCCATACAAACTGCCAAATGGTGTTGCATATTACAAAGGTAACAGCAGTTATGGATGGGCAAATGGATAATCGTTCTTAAATGTACGCAAATATGTCTGGCAACAAGATCACGCCCATAGCAACAGTCAAATAATAATGAGTATTGCAAAGATAAAAAAGGGATAGGTACTCATGTTGATATATATGTTAGAAATGATCTCATGTTTGCCTAGCAACAACGCCGTGATGGTGATAGCAAGAGCCAAATGGCTGTGTACATTGCAAATATAACATCAGAGTTGGTTAGGCATGTTGATAAATATTTTTTAAAAGAATACACCTAGCAACAATACCATGTCCAGATAGTGGTTTATATGGCAAAGATAACAACAAGAGTGGATTGCTAAGTAGATAACTGTTCAGAGATATAACAAAGTGGCCCAGGAGCTAAGAAATGGCACATAGCAATACTAAAATGATGGTGCATATTGCATGCGTAACAACAATGATATGGATTGGCATGTGTGATAAACCTTTTTTTCTAGTTATCACAAACTTTATAGTTGTGCTGCAAATGGCACTGGCGTTATGTTTTTCATCCGTTTTGCCAAATCTAGAAAGTCAGCATTTCTAGCTTTGCAGTTTCTTCCCTCGGTATGTTTTAGTGTAGTATGTCAAGCAAAGAAGGGACATCAAATGGAGTACAAGATACTTCTGTTTAACTTATATTCGTTGACGTGTCATCATCTGTCACCAGAATGTATTGCACGTGCGCAAAGAAAGTAATGTAATATGAGATATATTACACAGATAATTAACGGAGAGCAATGTCTGACGTGAAATGGTTGGTTCACTATGAAATGTAGTAATGTCAGTACAATTTGATACATAACGATTTACAATTATTTGAACAAATGACATAAGAAACGAAGAAGTCGTTTAACTGCTTAAGGTTATATGTATATCATAAAGATAAACTGGTACGTATACTCGATCTCATTTCAACAAATTGCTGAAGAAATCGGCTGAAAACAATTTCTCCTATTTGCTGAATTTGACTAAAGTAAAAGTAAATGTCACATTACTCGTTCTATGTTGAGTACAGTATGACAATTATAAATATATATATATATATATATATATATATACATACATATATATATATATATATATATATATATATATATATATATATATATATATATATATATATCAAACGCCACTACAAAAATCGATTTTGTTTAATAATGGTAATGATAATTAAATAGTATTTATATATCTATAATAATAATGGTTTATTTTGAATTCAAACCGGTGAACCATTAATGATGAAAGAAAATGAGTTACAAGATTAAGAAGTCTGGGGGGGGGGGTGACAATTGATGGAAGAAAGTGTAGTTGTAGTAAAATATAATAAGAACTCCCAGAACAACGGTAAACCATGAAAGTAAAAGTTTTAAAAACACAGTTACAAATACACAACATGAAATACTAGTAAAAACAAAAATGTTACACAACAGAGACACTTCAGGTTCAACTTGATACAATACACGACAGGACTGTTTTCCATACGTTTTGTTCTACATTTGTGATTTTGGTTTTATGGCGCTTTTCATAACCAATGGAATGGTTATCAGGTACATGGTGATGAAGTTTGTGTTGTACACTTACAATCTTGGAACCAAAATGTTGACATATTAATACGCCTTCCTTCGAAAATAATGATCCCGAGCTGACGGCAAAATACACAGGGCTATTTTCTGAACTTGATACAAAGCCGACCATGCATGATAGAGAAGTGACGTTTTCGTCAAACCACAGCCTCTACTTTCATGGGGGAGGGGGGTCAAACCTTATAAGAAGGATGCGAGTGTAAAGCGATTACTTTGGTGATTTCATGGATTTGGCCTAACATCAATTATATGTGGTCATGGAGGAAAACATGTCATAGTTACAGGTTTGAGTGTAATGAGGTTGAATTCTACCTCACAATACTTCCCTGGGATTGTCATGCATAAATAAAGTTATTTCATCCTTAATTGTTGTATTGTTATTGTTATTGTTATTGTTATTTTCAGATGCAAGTACCATTGAACGAATCAAGATATGGACAGCGCGTCTTAAAACTTGAATATCATGGTGAACACAATAAGGACGGAGCAGGTGATGCTTTCTGCCGAGGAGATAATCTATATATGACACTATCATAGCAAGACATGAAAGGGTAACTTTCTTTCTCCTCTCGAAAGTGCTTTTATATACTTTACGATGTCCATCACGTTGTCATGATGACTCGCGCTACATCATTAGATTTGGCTTTTTAGAAACGGTGTGTTGAGAGGCTCTTTAAAGCCCCTCTTGAGGGTAAATCAACCGGATGCTCAACAAGGTACAGCAACGCCACGAGACATGGCCCATGAAGCAGGACTTATTACATACTGTCGATGGTGAATTCGTATTGTATACTTGCTCACCACCCACGCCTTACGATTATCGGCCTGTGCCTTGCAAGCTTGCTCGTCATACTAAACATTTTGTCGCAATTATCTTTTTTTACAGCTATTGCACTCGCAATATCTTTCTCGATATTATTGATGTCTAGATAGTTTTAACTGTTGACCGGCATCAAAGTATCATGAACCGAGTTATTTTGTAATGATGTTAAATCCCAACTGATTTGCTAAAAAAATCAACATGAAGCGAATGTGTCTAGTTAAGCGTTTAGCGTTTGCTGAATGTCGTCGTTGAAAGGGCCTCATATGGGACCTGTGGATACATTCAAAAAGAAGAACTATTTATGATGCACATTTTTTCAGCTCTCACATTTACAAATAGCTGTTTTTTTCATTGAGATGTTATGATTCCTATAGGTAATATTAGAAAAAAATAGCACTGATGCAAATAGTTGAGTCTAAGAATCTGTCTAGCATGCACCTTAAACTATAATTATATGAGATTGGTGAAAGTTTACAGAGAGAAATTATGTCAGAGTGTACAATATTATTTCACGTGTGTGCGTTAAGGGTAAAATAGAAAAAATATCCAAAACTCCAAGACAAATTCTTTAAAATTTGTCAGATCAGAAACCACATTCAAGACGGCCACGAAGCTGAATATTGCATCGCAATTGCATCACGATAATATTGTATCCAGTTTGTTAAATGGACTGAGATTAAATTGAGATTAGTAATTTATATGCTTGCTATATTGATGATAGTTTACAAAGGTGGCGCTGTAATCACATATAATGAACAACTCAGAGTAGTTTGTAGAAAGTAGCCAGCCTCGAGCTCCATAACATGCTAGCAGAAAAAACGTTCTCGCCCCTTGGTGTGTGAGTATCACTTTCCTTTGGAGGGTGACATATACACAGATATGCACTGCAGTAGAAGGGACACATGGTAGGCTTGTATTAAGTATAAATGGGAAATGAAACAAGGTTATTTTACACTTGATATAAATCGTACAAATGAATCTAACGCACAGTGGAATCGCTTTACTTGGGTGTTTACTGCTTGTATTCAAATAAGGTATACGATATATATTATATCAATGTGATGTTCCTTTGTACAGTAATTCAGATGGCAGAGGTACTGGGTTACGAAATGATTGTATCCAATTAAGGAAACCTTGATTGGTTGTTTTTTGCAATGATGCAGGGCCAACTTGTATACCTATGCATTAGGTTATATATCTCTTCTTACGACATACGTCGATGCCGTGGAAACAAAAACCCAAACGTAACTATGGCAACAAATTAACCAAAACGCATTTCCTACGTAAAGACAATATCAGTCTCAAACGTATATTATGTAACTCTTGCAGAAATGTAAACCCTATTTTCATTTCAAGTGTTAACATCAAAACAGTTCAAAACACACGCTGCTTCCTTTAACGTTTGCTCAGAATGGAGAAAATTGCTGCTTCTCCTTCTCTACAGAAATGATATTTCTATTAGTAGATGAATATCAACAACGAAATGCGCCATTACCATAGCAACGTAGACGTAGGCTTTGGAGAAAAACATTTTATTATTGTGACAGTGTCATAGTTACTCATCATTTCGTCTCTTTGAAAGCAGTTTGCGTAAATATTACATGTTGAGTCGTCACTTAACATTAGGAAGTATGCGAGATTTTCCTAAAATAGGAAAGTTATTGTTGTTAAAATTTTGCCACAAGAAATTCCATGGGTAAAATTTAGAAACCATGGCTGTTCGGTGTTATTTTCCATTGACATTTTACCACAAGAAATCCCCATGAAACCTTACATGCTTGACGGTTTTTGTTGTTGAAATTTTAGCGCAAAAAATCCCCAAAGATAAAAATGTGAAACCTATTATGTAACTTAATTGTGTTTGTTAATTTCCAAAACAATTAATTTATACATTGACCCTGTGTATTTTAAATTGATATAAAGTGTGCAATTTGATTTTTGTTTTCGAAATTTATATCAGATATGGCCTCTGTGCTTTATATGGTCAGACTTTATTCCCCAATATTTGTCTTTGTTCACCCAAGGAAATTATGAGTAACATAAGGGACCTTGTCACTATGAGTTGTAACATAACCTGTTTGCCATCATGAGTGTTTAGCATCTGAATGGAATAGTTTATCTGCCTACGCTTAATTTAAGAAAGGAAAAGAGAAAGTATTGTGGCACTTCTGACTCGTTTTTCGGAGACATTTCGGAGCACTATAACATCAATGACGGAATAAATTCCCACATTTTCTTATGAAATGTGTACAACTTGGTTTTGGCATTGTGTAATGAACTTTACAAATTAATATTGTTGTCATCTGACAAATGTATTTCACTATATGAAGTTCAAACAGCAAACAGATATTTTGCCAAGATGTGGCTACCTTTAACGTGGTTTTTTGACAT
>NC_135565.1:5836641-5861641 GCF_964340395.1 Glandiceps talaboti
AAAACTGAGACCTACTTTTTGTCTCGTTTTTCGATTGTATTGGTAATCAAACAGTAGGCCATAATGCTAATTTTACACCTAAAACATATAATTATGAATTTCAGTTGACGTCTATAAAACATGCTAGAAATAATTCCACATTTGACCGATAACCGGTATATCGTTCAAATCTCGCGCATACGCCAATCAAAACCTGCCTTATTGTCTTTACATTCCCAGTAAGACGCGTTCCCATTTGTTAAATGGAGCATTTATGACTCCATCTCGTTCGAGTGCTACCAGTTTTGAGAATCGGTCAGGCGCTAAAAAACGATAATCAAGACAAACACGTGACAATATAATAGAAAGAAGAAGTGAAGCAAAATAACACGGAGGTAAAAGTGAACAATTGACCGACTAATATGGACTGTTCATTAGATTATATGCTGCCACATGGACGTGCCAAAATGATTCAAACACTTGTACACCCGTTTAATATATACATGCATTTACGTCATACTTTTCTTCAAGACAAAATCCCTTATTACAACTCACTGAATAGCAATTCGAATCTCTTCTGTGCTGCAAATATTGTATGGCCTAGTTGTATAAACGAGTCTACGTGTTAGCCCAGGGTATCAAGTTAAAGATTTGCGTTGTCAAAAGCGCTATTCATTTTCACGAGCAGTGATGATGTCATCACGTAATGTGTATGTGGTGCGACACAGGTAGATCATTTATGTACACTCTTTTTCAAAGGAACCTTAATACTTCGTGGCTTTTATAATGACAATCGTAATTACAGGCCGCTCAATCTATCATATTTAAGGGTCTCAATGGTTTCCTTAGGTGTATAGAAAGGTTTACACTTCAAAAGAGAAATTATTATAATTCCGTCATTTACTAAATGATATATTTAATGTCAAAGTCAAATCATTTCAATCTACAACGCTCGTGGCCAGTACTTTCAATTACAACGCCAGTGGCCGGTACTTTCAATAACAACGCGTGTGTGGCCAGTGCACATCATAAATATGACAGAACACAGTCTATAATTCTAATGCTTCGTGATCTTCATCAATTTTCATATTCCCTAGGAATATCTGTAAGAAGCGTTTGTGAAGGATTTCTATTTATGTATAATAACTTTGACCAATTTGTCACGAGTTACCGGTTGAGATTTGTAATTATTTCTATTATCCCACTATTATCAGTTGATGTCGTCATCAAGCAATCATCTTGATTGTCATAAAAAGAATGGTTCCAATTAGTTTAGAAAAGCAAATCTATAAATAAATAAATAAATCTATAAATAAATAAATAAATAAATAAATAAATAAATAAATAAATAAATAAATAAATAAATAAATAAATAAATAAATAAATAAATAAATAAATAAATAAATAATTAAAAATACGCCAGAGTGTTTCATTCATGTTTATTCCTGGCTTTGTCAAAGACTACATTTCTACTGTCATATTTACTCTTGCATCTCAAATCTCAAATCACGACTTCTGGTATCGACACCGATCAGTCTGAATCTGTCGTTTATGTCTATACCAGAAGTCGATTACTTCAGTGGTAATAGTATTACAGTAGTATATTTGTTTTACTTGAAATGAGTCGCACGTATGAAGTGTTGCCCTAGACTACCCACCCATACTGTAGTATCAAAAAATAATACTACGTATCAGACATCCATAGTTTCAGCGATGTCTCATGAAATTTACCGTATTTTAGAACACTACGTCAATTCCTACATTCTGCAAGGTCCTATATCAAACTTACAATATGTTTAAAACTTGAGATTCGCCTGTACAGTTATCCATGACTGTAACACCTTAGCAAATCTCCATGTTTCATTTGATCAAAGGGTTATCAATGTTAGTGCACTGAAAAAAAAAATAAACTGCCTGTGTTTTCTTTACTAGTCGACAAAAGAATATTTATTATTCGCTATTTAAACTTAATGATAAAATGTGGTTCTGGGTGCCCACAAGTGCCTTTGCAGAGTTAAAATGTATTGCATATATATATGTTTTATATATCCTGCCAAATATGCACTTAATCTATATGTTGTATGTGATTCTGAATCAGTGGGAAAGCAAACTTATACAATTAATTTTATAAAAGCAACATTTAATCAGAGAAAATTCTAATCCCATTTACCAAGATTAAATAATAAAAAAACACTGCCTACTATTATTAAAGCAATCACCATGGCAACGATAATAAAAGAAGAAAGTCACTCCAGAAAATAAAAGTATTTTCGTAGATTATTGATTTTAAAAACTCACTTCATGATTTCACATCACATGAATATAACGGCTCGAAACACCAAATTGAAACTTTTTTGTTTATAGCTATTGTTCTTTCAGTAGTAAACAATTGTCTGATGGTTCTTAGCAGACATGATATTATTTACATAAACACTGAATATTCATGAATCATAAGTGTTATTTCCTTCACATAAATAGTCATGAATATGCATTGTTCATCTCATAAACATTCGTCTTTGCTAAGTGTAACACTGAAACAATGTAACAATACAGATGAAAAGGAGTTTCAATTCTAATGTTTCTTGGTAACCAAGCGACGGTTATATGATGTGAAATCATGAAGAGACTTTCCAGACCCTAAAGTTTGCGGGCATGCCCTTATTCCCGGGCGTGGTGGCTTTCCCCTTTAACACAATAACTAATTTACGAATTGTTGATGATATATGTATGTAGTATAATATTGAAATTATGTACATATACAATTGTGTGATTTTTATGTGAATTGTTAGAACCTATGTTATATGATGTGATGATGATGATGATGATGATGATGATGATGATGATGATGATGATGATGATGATGGTGATGATGGTGATGATCATGATGATGATGATGATGATGATGATGATGATGATGATGATGATGATGATGTCGAAATGGTCTACCCATGTTTTTTTTAGTAGGAAAGCTATTTTTTCTTGTTTGTAAAGATATGAGTATATTTGAAATAAATGACCGCATTTGCAATTTCAAATTGAATTATAAAATGTTGTTTTCTTTATGATTGTATGTAGAGATTGTGTTGTTACGTTAATACTCATTAAAGATGCACAGCTGTCACCAGAATGTTATTTTGAAACAGTTTTGTTATAATTGACTTACTTGTAATAATAACGTACTCCCCGAACAATAGCGAATCACCTGTGTGCAGCAATACATATACTTTGCAATCAAAGGTGATAAGTGGTTATTCAACCTGTCAAAGTTACCATCTTTACAAATATAGAACAGAGACTCTAAAATAAGTTAAAAGCAGATTTAGATGGGTGGCTACCTACCTACCTACCTGCCTACCTGCCTGCCTGCCTGCCTACCTACCTACCTACCTACCTACCTACATACATACATACATACATACATACATACATACATACATACATACATACATACATACATACATACCTACCTACCTACCTACCTACCTACCTACATACATACATACATACATACATACATACATACATACATACATACATAGACAGGCAGACAGACAGACAGACAGATTACATATGTATGTTTGTTTATAAATTCATTTATCTGCCAATGTATGTTTCAATGTCTATTACAACATTACAACAACGCTGTGAAATAACATACATGTACATACATAAAATTGTCTCCAATGACCCAGTTTGAAATAGCTGTTGCCATGACTACCATGAAGTGCCTGTGAGACAGAACCATTTGAATTGCTTACACTGTTGTTACTGTCATCTACGCAGGATGTGATTCAAACAAATTACGACATCTTTACATTTCTTTTAAATCTCTCTGACTATTCCATCTCAATCACAACGAAATCTTCTTCCAAAATTATCGTTCATTATTGAATATACATGTATACGTGCGCGGGAATTGCTGGAAGGGTAACCCACTGTATTAAATATGACATCCTTTATATAGCGATGAAGTCTGTGTGTCTGTGCGTGTGTGTGTGTGTGTGTGTGTGTGTGTGTGTGTGTGTGTCGACCTCGAACTGTCTCCCTTTTACCTGTGTTCTTTTCCGATTTCTCTCGATAACAAACTACCGCTGTTTGTTGCAAGGCTTGTACATAATCATTTATCTAGCTCTGTATCTCAGGATATAAATACACTCTCACATATTTATCAAGTGTAATAATCTATGATATATACCCAAATGTGTGTGGTCAAAATATGGAAAATAGACCAAGCCTTGCCTAGCCTACGAAGAAAATTTCGCGACAATGTGTCAATAATGGTGACCTATACATTGACCTTTATATAATTAGTGTACAGTGAGGGCGCGCCACTCAACAAAATCTTGAGTAGTGATTAAAGGAATGTGTAAACTCGTGGTGGGACAGAAGGAAGTTCAACACGCACATGCCATATCCCGGGTATGTAGGGGATCACGAAAGCCGAGTGAAGTCGAGGATGGCAAGCTTTCCTGTGCTGAGAATAGGAGGCGTGGCGGGCATTTCAACAACATTTTTGACAACTAACTTTCACTGGGACTTGATGAATCACAGATATAGAGCTAAATTTCTTGCATAAATCATGAAATTCCTTACGGAAGGCATTCAGTTTAAATCTGGTTAGATATTATTTTCCTTGTTCTTAGTTCAACCGAGTTAAATACTAAATACATAGAAGGCATTTTTGTACTAAATTAAGGACGAATCCTGAACAATTACATGATGGTGCTGTCTTTTAGTCATAGAGTATTTAAGAGACAGAGTCAGGCAGTCAACTCCGAGTCACTATCAAATACCTGTCATGTGAACATGGGGTCACCATGTTTTTAATCAAGTGATGGAGGTCAGCCTGTCTTCTGTTTTACAGAGAGGTGGTTCAGTGATTTTTGCGGGCCCGATGAAAAAGTCAACCCCCAGTCCCCACCCACCCACCCATCACGGCCAAAGAAACTGACTGTCCGTAATGACCAGAGAAACTGACTGTCCGTACAGAGGACAATTGTCTTTGTTTTTTGGTATGCAGGGTTTCGAAAACAAAAGTTCATTATAGACATTTTCTTGGGGGCGCTAGCATGGGTGGGCTTTGTTAGTTTTCACCTCGGGGAAACCGGAAATACCGGTAACTTTTTTTTAATAGAAAAAGAAAAGATTGTTATGGAGGGGGAAAATGTTCAGTACCGTAGCCTGCGAGGGGGGGGGGGGCAAGGGGGCAGCTGCCCCCTGAGATTTTGGAAAAAAGAAAGAAAAACAGCTACTTTTGGAATACATAGCGATGCTATTAAAATCGTTATTTACGTGACGATTCCTAGCATGCGCGATTTCAATGGATAGTTCACTAAATAAAGTGACTGTACACTGACTCATGGCTAATACTATCTGATATCGCTATTGTACGCTGGCTTAACTTTGAATTAAAATGTGTCCAGTTAAAAATTGTAACATTTTGCAGCAAATTAAAAAAAGATGCGCGGGAAAGTACAAAAAAGTGCGCACATGCACTGTGCATTTTCTGCGAGTAACAGTAGTCTTGAAAGTCTCCTTCATTTGAAGATAGCAAGTCGAAATTATAATGTCAGCTATCCTGCATGCAGTGACTCGTGACTCCGAAGATGCGCTCGATCTCATTTACATCTTGTTCGAGTGAAACTAAAAAAGAACCAACGGAAAAAGTCGTTCAACGTGAGGTTGCCTGCTATGCTGCATGCAGTGACTCGTGACTCCGGAGATGCGCTCGATCTCATTTACATCTTGTTCCTTATATTAAAACATTTCATACTGATAAAACGGCAGATCTCTTTTTGAAATATTTGGTCGCCCTTAAAAACTATTAAACTAGGTACGCAGTTTAGGATCCACTATTTGAAGATGTTTCTTTCAATAATTGTGTTCGACGTTGTCTTAAAATGTTGTTTGATATAATTATCTCATTGCACACTGACACTAGCGTTATTCCGCAATTCATTTTGAAGCGACAATTTGCTATGGAAAGAATGGCCCTGAATTTGTAAACAGAGTTGTACCTTCGACATCAAAATCCAAACTTCAATTTCCATTATAATGATAATGACAAGGAGAATTCACTGAGTTCACCTTTGGTTCCGACATAAACGAGGCCATAACAGTTTTGGGAGTTGGGTAAAGAAAATGATTATTTTGTTGTGTTACTTATTTGAGAAAGCACCATCCATTTTTTTACTTTGAATGTGACATCTTTTCGGCAACTACTTTGAAAGATGCGACATTAGACCAGAAAAAATGAAAAAGCTGTTCAACCTACCCATATATGTTTTTCTGGTGATGGGCAATATATCCTCATGCGGGCTTCGCATTTTTTTCTTCAAAATTAAGGATATTTCTTTATATTTTCTGAATAGTACATGTAACAATATACGTTTGAGTCTATTCCAAATTATATAATATCTTATACAGTGGTTTACTTGGCTCTGATATTGCATACAAGCATGAATTGAGATTAAATATCCAATGTGCACTAAAAAGAATTGAACAAAAGTTTACGACTATTGGGCCATCAAATGTCTGAAAGTCTTGAAATGTTTTGCTCTTTATTTGTGATTTTTTGGAACGAAATTAAACTTCAGGAGAAGTCATTTACCATGTGCATATCCGCATAATATCTTTCAGCTTTGCCACTACAAAATACACTTCCAGATAATATGTAATACATAGCATAATTGTTTCAATTCTGGTATTTTATTATGTCTATGGTTTGATATGTTATGCCTCTAAATGGCCTCCTACACTGTCTTATTTTCAATTTTTTTTCACCTTTGGAGTTGTCTCCTTCCAATGCATCATTATATGATTTTATATCTCCACTGTAGTGTAGATGACAGAAGCCTGAGAAGGGGTGGCTGAAATAATGCTTGAGTTTCAATTGGCGGGGCTTAACATTTTTTGAGAAGAGAGGGTGCGAGGAACTACACCATTTGTTTAACCGTAAATTGTGTGCATTTCCTAATTGTAGCTATGCAGACAAGTTGCATGAGATAGTATCAAGATGACTGAATAAGTTCTATCTAAACTCGACCTGAAATATTTTGCTGTCATTATATATGGTTTGTTTTATCCTTGTCAAGCCTTGTGAAAAAATTAAATCGACCTACTTACCCAATGTGATGGGTTAGGTTACCCGTTGACATGCAAATTTATGTAAAATAGCACTTTTCTAAATTTTAAATGCATGATTGCACCAACACAAAGTTCTGCCCCCCCCCCCCTGGCAATTTGGTCAAGCTACGGCCCTTATGTTCAACTCTATCCTATTATTTGATATCTAGTAGAGGACTGTTTAACCTACGATTTTGTGGGGTGGGGGTGGGGGTGGTTATTTCACACTATATGTTAGCCGTGAAATAAAATCCCACCCTTACAATACTTTATGTACTCCTCTCAATGAACTTTTGAAGCCAACTTAATTTCACTCTATATGACTGTGAAATATGTCCCACCCTACAACTCGAATTTATCATATTCTTCCCTATGTTAATTTAAGTTTTAGATTTTAATTTTAATTTTTTTTTTTTTTTTTTTGGGGGGGGGAGATTTTACTTCACAGCTGTGAAATGGCTGTGAAATAACACCCACTCCCACCCCCACCCCCACCCCATCGCCTTTATTCTGGGTTAAGTGTCATGGCATGGTACAGAGAATGTCAATGGAAGTGGGGGAATGATAGTGTGTGAAGACAAATTTGCATATATTCATGTGAGTACAATTGTATGAACATAATAATTACTAAAATGTTAAAACACGAACGGTCAAATACCAAGGAATTAATATGTCACGGCAAATTGCATTTAAATAGGAAAAATCGACGCCCATGCTTTTGCAAAAGTCTTATCCAGATGAAGACTGCATGTCATCACCCAAGATTGGGTATTACAACAACCAGACAAATGCTTTGGGTTTAGATTTCAAATTGGCCATTATTTTCGTTCATTTGTATATTACAGCTGGTCTGTATTTCTATGGGGTCATACGTTAACTAGAGCCACATACAACTTTAAAGTCTCGTCGTCTTAGTCTCCAACGAGCACCGCCCGGATCGGACTTATATGTTGGGTTCCAACAGTGTCCACTCTCCCATCCGTGCATGCACACGTTCACCCTCATATCACTGGCATACACCAACTGATTTCAACCAATCCTGGCATATTAAAGGTAACATACTATGTGAGACATACGCATGTCACTTTGTTTTACGACGGAATTAAATGTGGCCGAATGGGAGCCATATTTTTTTTTTAATTTCACAATTAATATGCATCATAACTTTGGATGTATAATACGTAGCAACTCCATTCAAGTGTCTACATCCATATGACCAAATATGGGATATGAGCTTTCTTTTAAGACCCTGACCTTTGACTTTGAAAGTCAAATAGCTAAATTTGAGTTATCTTCATAGCTTTTTGAATCAAACACTTCAAGTGATGATGTTTTAATCAAGTCTTGGTTTTTACTATGTGAGGCATATGCAAGTTACTTCACAACCTTGACCTGAATAACAAAACGGCAGCCATGTTTGTGATAAACAAGCACATTTGGCCTGTCATCTCCAAAACGTTGATACATGTGGACACTAGTCAAATGTCTGCCCTCATATTATCAGTGATGAGTTTTCTAATGAGACAGTGACCTTTGACCTTGACAAACGTTTTCCAGCTGAACTCACCAAATGTTTTCTTTCTATGTTAACTCAAGAAGTTGAATAAACAAATGAAACCACACATTTAACTGTCTATACCCCAAAGGTCACCTTCTTTTTGTACCTTTGACTTTGACCACCATATTCAAGGTCAAATAGCAATAAATTATGAAGCTTTGTATCTAGAGACACCATTCAAATTAGCATAATAACTTTATCATAAAACAGGACAATTTAGGAACTATGTCTTCGACTGAAGGCTTGTTTTCCATCGATTGCTATGGTTATACTTCTATCTAGTGTCAACATTTACAAAACAAAGTATTAAAGTTACTGTACTGGTAAAATCAATCATTCAGTCAATCAATAAAGGTAGTAGTCATGCTGAGGTGACTATTAACTGTCAGTCGTACATTTCATATATATTTATGTCTAACTTTCCCATATATATATATATATATATATATATATATATATATATATATATATATATATATATATATATATATATATATATATGTTTGTGTGTGTGTGTGTGTGTGTGTGTGTGTGTGTGTGTGTGTGTGTGTGTGTGTTTGTGTGTGTGTGTGTGTGTTTGTGTACTGTTGTATGAACTCAGTGTAGTATCCGGGTCAATGTTATACTTCTCTTTTACCATATACTCTGCTTAGTTATTCTGAATGGCTGATATGAATCATAATGCCAGTGTTACAAATGGTGTCGTTGACATCGTTGCCACTGGTTACTGTCTCACATCAACCTCTAATGTTAACGTTAATTCTCCATCAGTGTTGCTCCGTGATCTCCGCACCTAGCTGTTAGATCAGGTATAGCCTTAGCTACTAGATACATTCTCAAATCTCCACTTGTACACGGGATACGTCACCTGTCACCAATCTCGCATTCTGATTGGTCGACAGCCCTGCAGATACACAAGCGTATTTCTCACTAACAGCCGTAGTTTTGCTTGTTGTATCACGTGATCACTGCACATCCCCTAGTAAACAAACCGAGTAGACAACTAGAAATACAGCTACAACCCAAATTTATTGTCAACCGTACGAAATATCATCGTTGTATACAATGTCACCAGTCTTTGAACTGTACGTTTCGTGTCAAAGGGAAACCGTCAAAAATTCCACGCACAATATATTAATAAAGATAGTCCAGATACGGCGAACGCACGTGAATTCCTAAATTTATGAAGGATATCAAATTACCACCACAGAGATGCAAAAAAACAAAGCATATCACGAACACTTCGGTACATTTAATGGAATACAGTGCGCAAAACAAAGACGCACTCCTTTTTCTGCTGAAGGTAGTGATATGCAAAACGTAAACATAACGTCATACTATTGAACAAACGCGCATTCTGATTGGATGATAAAGTTAAGGCTGATGTAAACAACCGCACTGCAGTCATCAGAGAGGTGCGTGATGCTACGTTCAACAGTACTTATAACGCGGAAGTGATATAATTTTGAAATGAAACAGCATTTTTAGACATTCAAAAATTGAATTCGTAGTCGCAGGTGACGTATATGTATGTCATTTGCCAAATACCGTTTCATATCTTGCTGCTCGAGGTCATTAAGTATAAATAATAGATTGATAAAATTTAAATGATTTACGAGAATTACTACGAGAAATCTCGAACCAATCATTAATTAATTAATTAATGCATTCATTCATTCATTCATTCATTCATTCATTCATCTATTATATTTAATAATTTATTTCAATCCATTCAATTAATTACTTAATTAATTGGCGCATCCTCAATAAATAGATGCAATAGATACACTAATTAATGAATAAATAAATAAATAAATAAATAAGTAAATAAATAAATAAATAAATAAATAAATAAATAAATAAATAAATAAATAAATAAATAAATAAATACGAGAAATATCTAACCAATAATTAATCAATTAAAATACCAATAAAGAATGTAGTATAAAAGAGCCCATCTCAAATTATGGGGGAAAAATGCAACATTTGGGTGTACTGTTTCGATGGGTTGCCATGGTAACTGACATACTTTTCGATCATTTCCATTCATTCATTCCTTCATACATTTATTCATTCATTCAGTTATTAATCTATTTCATTTTTTATTTGACGATGCGCCACAACTAAAACGCCAGCCAGCCGTGAGTGATAAATACACACTGAATACACGATATTCATGTAAACAGATGGCTTGGACGTGTATATGGACTATTGCTAAGTTAATACATACAGGAGAATTTAAATATATGTGATAAAGAGAATATTTTCCAACACCTTCATAGCTAGTTTTGATTGTCAACTGATAAAACAACGTTCTGATTACAAACATTAATAAACAATGAAATTCATTTACCACCAATTAACCACATGCATTCTATTGATTGGTGTGGGCTTTCCATTGGACCGGGTGTACATGTTTGTTCTATCTCGTAGTGACACGCTTTTCCACTGGTGAGTTCTATTTGGCTAACGTTCTGTGATCTTGTATTCACCCTGTATTTTCTCTTTACGCAATTTCATTACGTTAAAATAATCTGAATCTTTCACTCTCTACCTTAACCTCTGTTTTAATAAAGTTATTGCTCGAAACGTTAGGTGTACAGTACATGGCTTCCTACTTGAAAAAATCAATGAGAAAAACATTGATCAAGTCTCTGTGCTTGCAACCTCAGACCACTAACATATTTTTAGTGGTCTGAGTTGCAACTCAATACAGTGCAAAAAGCTAAAGAAGAGGGTGGGAAATGTTTGTTATTATACGTACAATAACAAACATTTAACACATTTAGTCATCTTTTGCAATTTATTGAGTTACAAACAAGGACTTTGCATATGTTGTTTTGGTTGATTTTTCAAGTAGGAAGCCATATGATGAAAATTTTATATTAAAAATCTAAAATAAATAGCCAATCGCCATCCATATGATCACTTTAAAGGACTATTTTTACCTACGTTTTTTTAATACAATCCAGTTGCATTTATTTATAACATATTTTTGACCACAATGTCAATGATGATGAGTGGTGTCATTATATCAGTACATGAAATGAACCTTTACCAACGAATACCTCAACAAATCCACTTTAATTGTTTTTCAAACATTGCGTTGACCATAGGCACATCATCTGTATATAGTAGTTTACAGTAATCGGAATCCAATTCTTCTTCACATTCCAGACTTATTTTTCGTTGAATTGAACGAAATTGTATCAGATCGGCTGTGAAGTCACCATCATAATTTCTGACGTTATCCCAAAACGTATTATTGAAGTGTTCATACAACTTGATGTCTGGACGGACCAATGTTTGCATGATATTCCTCATTTCTGGTGTAATTGGTGGTTGTTCTTTTGTATGGACTTTAAATGAATGATAAACAACATCTTCAAAGTCCCAGCACATCATCTTTTTCAGCAAAACAAGTGATTCATCAAAATATTCCGTTAACATGACTAAGTCAAGTTCACTGTCCAGTTGCTTAATTCTTTCATCAATAACACTGTCAGGATCTTGTTCTTGTATCCCAAATCGTCGTATTTGTGTATTCAAGGACATTGGGTAAACCACATCGGTTTTCCTGGCATAGCGAGCCTCGATCGCCTTGAGGTATTCAAAGAGTGGATTGGAGGAATTCGAAAATTGTAAACCCTTGAAACGTCCGTAGTAGTAGTATCGTGATTTCACGTGAGACTCAGCTGATCTAAAAATAGTTATGTACTTTGCGTTTTTCACAACGTTATCCATTGCTGAACGATGATATACAACATGGTTTGCCATAAGATTGTAGCCGGGAAAATCAGTACAGTTATACTGCAGAATATTAAATTTCTGTAATGTTGAGTTATAATCAATAGCGAAGCTACGGTTTGGGTCTAACGCTGCAACTAGGTTTTTCTGTAAGCCGTATCTAAAGAAAATGTTTGCTATTGTACTTCCCCCAGTTTTGTCGGTTTTGATAAAGACGAAATTATTCTTTGGCTTACACGGATCTTTACGAGAGTATCTGGAAAATAGAATTTGACATTTACAAGCATAATTATATTAACACTATATACTTGAAAAGGGGAAAATCATCAACCAACTATTAATCATCAAACCAGCCCATATTCATTCAACCCCCACCCCACATACATACATACATACATACATACATACATACATACATACATACATACATACATACATACATACATACATACACACAAACAAACAAACAAACAAACAAACAAACAAACAAACAAACAGACAAACAAACCAAAGAAACAGACAGACAGACAGACAGAGACAGACAGACAGACAGACAGACAGACAGACAGACAGACAGACAGACAGACAGACAGACAGACAGACAGGCAGGCAGGCACACAGGGACACAGACAAAAAACACATTTAAAAGTGATCTAAATACCCTTATCACAACCTTTAACATTGTCCTTCCCATAATTAACCAGTATATGCAAAGCTAACAGTGCAAGGTATCGATAAATAAAGAGAACTGTCAATCACTCGGCGACCGAATCAAGCTGGTATTATATCGAACCGCTACAGTTATACTGCCTATTGTTCTTACGTGTAACCACAGACAACCACAGACATGAACAAAAAATGAGAGATAACCAACATATACAGAGAAGTGAATTTAACTTTTCGGGGAGGAAACATAGTTCAATGGAGTCCTCATACCACTTCATTTACAAGTGCCATTTTTGAAATTCATATAGTCAATGAAAGTTGGACCTGAAATAACATATTTGTTTACAGCAAGTTTTTAGAATATTATAGGTACAAACTAAAACTATTGTGCCACATGATATAAACTATTGAATAGATAGTACAGTTTTAATCACACTCTCAGTGGGGTCGTGATGTTTCTGCTGACTTGATGATTATATGTCTGTATAACAAAGATACCGCCTGCTATCACCCAATTGTCTTATCCACCACATCGAACAACAAGAACAGTTTTAGTTTGTCTTATCTTCGGTTTCAACAGTAGTATGATATTTCTTTGAACTTTATTTAAAGAGGGTTACAAATCATATAGATAACCTGGTTAGCTAAAAGCTAGTCTCCCGCAGGGCCTATGGTTAATTAGACAAAGACTTTACGTTAATGAAAGACAGATACATGTACATGAAGCGATCAACACACGTGTTAATCCATGGACATACTCACAATGTCATGTTTGTTCCAGTAGGACTGGTGTAAGAGTCGTGACGGCTTGTCAAATAAGACAGGCATGTTACCAATAACATTAATGTTAGCCCAGCCCTCAATGTCTTTGGGGTGTACATGCAGAACGACCTCCCATAGCTTACAACTGAAATAGAATAGACATTATATTACAAGATGATGGTTTATCGCAAATTACACTAGATGCTATCCATGCTATCAAGATCTCTCTTCACCCCTTCTAGTTCAATTAGAAATCACGAACCAAAACGTTGTTCATGCAAATTAGTAAACCCCAACTGTTAGAATGATGTAAACAATGTATAAGTAGTGTCCTGATCTGACAAATATACCACATTTGGACATTATGTAAATGATCCCAATAAACACTTACTTATTATTGGGCAGAATTCTGTGATTGATTAACAAAGACATGATGTTAATGATTGTGTGGGTGGCTTCATTTGAAGTTGAAATTTCATCTCGGCTCCTCATTGAGCTAGAAGTTGGGTAAAGAGATCTTCAGATTGAAACCCAATGGATGGCATATTAGTGTAGCAGCAGAGGCCTGAAAAGTAGCCTAGTTTTTGAGATAGCTCAACCGGGAAATAACCCGAGTATAATATATATCAAACTCTTCGTTAGAGTCTCAGCATTATGGAAATCCATGATGACAGAACCAACATGTTGGGTGGTACCTGTTACACACAAAATATATATATGTTCAACCTAAACACATTGAATCGTTAATATGATATACGAATCAAACGCATACTACCCGTATGTCATCCGGACAAATGTTGGTCTCAGTCATCCTGCAGTATGTTACAAAAAAAGTGTTGTAACTTTATATTAGTCACCGGGTCTGTCTTCATACATTCCCTTATTTGTTTGACTCTAACGATGAATTTGATATATAGAAACTTTACATTATTGTCACGATAAAACTGAACTGCAAAACATTAAATTACTCTCCAGGATTCCATTACTGAACAACAGGGAGACAAATTGTGCTATCGGATCAAAACATGATCGTTACCATGGCAACAAGCACATTTCCGTGGAAAAAAATGGTTCCTGTGTGTCGGCTAATACATATCACACACATACACATACACATGTTCAACCTAAACACATTAAAACTTTAATGTGATCCACAAACACAACACATGGAATCTTTATTTTATCCCAACAAATTTTGATCTTAGTTTTCTACACCATGTTACATATTATGTTCTAACTTAATTTGTAATAATCTTTGGCCCTGTCATCATGGATTTCCATATTGCTGAAACTCTAACGAAGAATTTGATATATATATATATATATATATATATATATATATATATATATATATATATATATATATATTATGCTGGTTATTTTCCGGTTGCGCTTGACGTCAGAAATGCTGGACCTGCTGCCGCACTACTAATAAATTGTGCCATATGGATGACGATTGTGGTATTTATTTTGGATTGCTAGTTTATACAGTTCTTATTTATTTTGTATTGTTAGTTTTTCACTGTATTAATGTTGTTTTATTCTCAAAACAATATACAGTGTTGTGTTTAGTCATTTGAGTTGTATGTAAATACTGGAACATATGGAAATAGTGCACTGGAAGAAAATAAATCTTATTATCTCAGCATGTGCACAGGTTGTTGCTGGGATCGGGTTCACTGAGTCGCGCGCGCGCACACACACACACACACACACACACACATACACTTTGTTTCATGAAGCAACCAAACACATCTTCGCTTCTAACAATTATTAAACTACATGATATTTTCTTATAAGAAGGCATGTTGTACATGTTGATTAGTGGTCGATTTTATTGATTATGGTAAATTAAATGTAGTGACTGGTTATAAATCTTGAGTATAAGCTTGGATTTGAATTCATTGCGCGCTCCTGGTTAGTTTTCACATGTCTCCATACAATATGGTAGTGTCTCTATACCTATATATGGTAGTGTCTCTATACCTATATATGGTAGTGTCTCTATACCTATATATGGTAGTGCGTATTCAATATCATACCACAAGCTAGGTCATATACTAAATCTTTGATACACATTATTCCTTTATGGCGTAATGTGTGAATGGTTAACACATTCCGGTTGATGGTGTAATGGATTTAGTACCACAAATATATATTCATCACGTTTCCTATGTGCTATGTACACGTGTACATGCACATACAAATTTACCTAGTATAATCAGGGATGTATATAAATTTAAAAGTAGCTTGTAATATTAGAATAGTAGGTGTCATTACCTACATGGGAGACCTGTGAATCTGCCAAATAATAAATGAAAATGTACAGTAGTTCACACAAAAAATCTTTAAACATAGATTTCTGAAAAAGTAGCCGACAGAAAAGTGCTGAGTAGCCGGTTGATTTTTGCCAGCTTCTAGCTAATATATATATATACAGGAGCCGTTACACAGTGTTTCACGCTGTTGCGATGGTCAGACGATTAACGGTATAGTTCAGTGAAGTTGCAAATTCATTCAAATTTCCAAAATCCCTTTTCACGTGATGTGGGTTCCACCGTTTAAGATGGTCAATACATATCTATTTTGCTTTGATATTAATTTTTGAACTTTTATTTAATAAATTTAATTTGTCAACATATATGATGCATAGCTTTTCTGCCAGGCAGAGGTCACACCGCTTCGATAAATTTGAATAGGATGCCGTATATGTGAAGACTGACCATTTAATGTTTAACTGTTGGCCTTTTACCTTTAAGTTCCAGACATATTTTGATAGCTCAGTATCATTTGTTGCATATGCCACACTTCTATAGAAATGCCTGTCAATTAGGAGGAAGAATGGGTTTCCTTCGCCTGTTTAACAGGCATTTCCCAAAGGGCTCTAAGCTGCACATACTATTCAACAGAGGTAACGTCAAAGTGAGCTATAGTTGCATGGGGAACTTGTCATCCATTGTAACAGCACACAATAAAAAGATCATGGATCCCCCGAAGCAAGGTTGTAACTGTCGGAACAAGGACATGTGCCCCCTCGGATGAAATGCTAATGTCAAGACAGACGATAGCAGCAAACAATATATACAATAACACTTTCAAAACCTGTCATGCAAACCACAAACAATCCATCACAAATAAGAGATACCACATGCAGCTGTACCGAGCTATCAAAACACAATTTGTCAAAAATGCACCTTTCAGAAAGTTTTAAAAAATGAACTGTCGATTCTCTTTCATAGTTCCCTATTTCATCTATAGCGGCACATTCGGTAACCGATGGACCTTTAAAAGCAAACAAAATGAACATATGTGCAGACATACACTGAATATTACGAAGAATCAAAGCCACGTCGACATATCATGTGATAACTGTCACAGTGGTCAGTGCATGCTAAGAGCCATGGTAAATGAGCTTTTGATGTTCTGTTATATACAAGTAACCAATTAATTACGTCATAAGATTACTCATATAATTATCATGGTCTACATCGCTGGATCTATGACTATGCTAGTTATCATTCTGTCTACCAGATTGGTACGGTACCCTATATCAACTGGATGATACGTCATGCACTGATTGGTCGCAATGAGGAGTAATTATTCTACGTCAGCATGTTTAATTATTCAAATGAAGTTATCATGTAAATGTACACACAACGAATTGACATGCATGGAACATATATATAGGTGTGATAATTTACAAGTAATTCTAATGATATGTAAATGTATGCATACATGTACTCTGATAGCAGCATTGAGGTGTGTGACTAATAACTTATCAAGTCATGAGTGGCTCTTAGAACAACTGGTAGATAGAACAAGGGCATGGGGTAATCCCAGATAAAACGACGCAGACAGGCTAATATATGTTTCCCATAATTGTAATTACATGTTTAAATAAATAAATAAATAAATAAATAAATAATAATAATATATATATATATATATATATATATATATATATATATATATATATATATATATATGTGTGTGTGTGTGTGTGTGTGTGTGTTTAAGACGAGCATCTGAAACGTGCCAAAACCTAAATTTTGCTTAATACAATGTACAGTGAATTTCACAATACCGTGCAGCTTTTTCTGTTTGTTACAACCACGCAAAACCAACAAGCTGCACTTAGTCTAAATGAAATAAACCATTTAAATTTATTGCAACTCCATGCAGACATCGGGCAATAATGTTTTCCATAGTATCAAACACCCACTGAAGAGCGTGTAAAATGGCCTTTACGGTGTTCATTTGATGTCTGTATGGTGGCATGTGCAGTTCATTTCACTTAGACAAAATTTAGCAAGAAACTGTACTCGTTCAGTCTTGCTATCTTAAAGTGTAGCATATTGTATCAAACAGAAAAGCTGCACGGTATTGAGAAATTCGCTGTGCCTTTGCTATTCGCCAGGTCTTTCGTTACAATGCTCGGTATGAAATAGTTATACTTTTTTAAAAATAGCTTCGTCTCTAAATATTTATATTGAAATTGAATATTTCATGTTAACTGTGTTATTTATTGCCCATATTTAATATTGCAAGGCAAAGGTTTTGGATAAAGTGCTTACAAGGAAGAGGAGGCACCTTTATAGGTACGGGGAAAGCTCCGCACATACCTCCACACCAAAGTATTGACGTGTGTCGTACAAAATTACACGAAAAATGGAAATACATTCTTTTGAAAAAAAAGCCTGACGTCTATATTCCGACATGGTCTTTGTTTCATTGAGTACTGTAGCAATAAGCTATGGTTTTTCAACTCCCTTTAAAGAACGGCAGATATATGATGAAAATTACAATCGCGGAGGAGAACTCCGATTTGACTTGTATCAACTCAAGAAGAACTGTTTTTAAGCTTCAACATGAAGAGTTTATCATTTCCTTAATCTGTAGGCAATAAATATGACTCTTTTCGCGCGGTAGTACCTTCACGTACTACCGTTTTATGGCAGTTGCCACACTCCACCACTGCAGAAAATAATGATTTCAAAAGTTTGTTTTAAATAATTAAATAAATAAATAAATAAATTGAAGATTATGATAGCGCAATCTGACCCACCTTTCGTTCTCATGACTTTTCTTACTACTTATGCAGGTTGAGAAGTGTCAGTAGTAGCTAGCCGTAATATAGTTGATGTGGTGATTCACGTATAGGCTCGGAGAATGCATATGCCTACTCGTATTGTCGACTGTACATCCCCTCTGTGTTGGCTGGCCATATGAAAACTATAGGCTCTAAGGCTAGCTCCGTAACAGCTGCCAAACACGGCATATTCCTAAAAGCTGTCATTACAGGTGAAATGGTTCAAACCCCTCCCTACACGCCCAAATCCTATTTATCTCGCAACTTACTAATCGTGGATCTTTGTTTTCTGTATTTTATAGACAAATTAAAAATTTGGCCCACCCTTATACATGTTATATATTTACATTTACAACAAATAAATACAACTGCATATTCAACTAAATTGGTATGTTACATCAAATACACAATCATCCATCCTCAAGAAATAGCGTCAATGGGACTGTAGAATTTGGGCAATGACTGGTTATGTAATTTTTCAGAGGGTGTATGCTGCCTTGGTCAGTCGAAACATACTTATCATTCTTGCTTTGTTAACGCGAGATATGATTGGCTGTTGCTATATAACACATGATTCAGTGTCTAAAATCAGGGCCTCCATCAACAAAATTACATTATATAATACACGCTTTATTTAAGCAAAATTGTGACCAAAGTAAAGTGGTCAAATTACTTGAGTTCACATATCGGTAAAATAAGCATGTAGAGAAACAAAACAAAAATGATTGGAAAATTGATATACACCATTACATATGGTCAAACAATTTACATATATGAAATAGAAGTGAATGGGGCTCAAAGCAGGAAAATATCATTCACCAAACAAATATTTGAAATTAGATCACAAAAAGGCACTCTCATATATGTTGTATTTCACTTCAATATTTTGTTCAAAATTCAAAACACAAAACAAAACTATAAACCCCAGATCGTCTTCTCTTGTCACAAAATTAGTAATATATCCTTAAGTTAATTGAAAACAGTAAATTCTGACGTGACAGATTGTCACCGTACAATAATATAAAACACATATTTGTAACAAAAGGTATTTGCGGAAACTAAAACAGTACTGTTGTTTGTGAAGTATCAGCTGCAAATCTTTTTTTTTATCTATATATTTACTTAGTGTGAATTGCTTCCATGGATTGTTTTAATATACAGAAACATACAGATACCAGTATATACACAACATTTCTACTGGATGAGATAAGGCTTTACAAGCTTGAGATGACTATAGTGTCATTTCAGCCATTCAAACAAATATTCTAGTAAACTTTTAAAATACATTATACACCTTAGAAATAATAATCTCATGGACAAAGTAACCGAAATAGACTAAAACTTCTGCTATTACTTTATTCTGGACAAGTCTTCATAGAAGACAAAGCACACCATCAAATTCTTTAAATATCTATGTGACTATATAGTGACATGAGTTAAACAAAGTTGGTGGCAACAAATAAATACTACAAAGCATCCATGATATGCAGGAAATAGCTAGATTTTGACAATTGACCCTGAAGATCAAGGTCAAGGTCAAAAGAACATTTACACCAGATAATATCGGATTTGCACTTGAAAGGAGTCTGAATGTTTTACAGTTTTTTGTGTTATACAATAAATACTGATTTTGAAATATAAATATGACAGCCATTCAGTCACATTTGCTTATGTTGTGGAACATAGTTAAGTGCATATGTCCCATAGGGAATGTCACATTTGTACCAAGTTTGAAAAAAAATTATTGGATGTCAGAGTATATTAGATGTCTGAGAAATGACAACTTACAGATGGACAGATGGGCACACATACGGATGGACAGACATACAAAGCCCATTGTAACAGTCTCCAATTCGGTGGACTTGAATGTCCAACCCATTATCAGTTAATCAAGAAAAGAAAATTAGGTATCATTGTGCAAGCTTTTAAAAGGCCACTGCAATTCTATTTCTTTCTTTACACCAATATGTTCATACTGCCCCCTAATGAAAGGAATGTATGATTAAATGTTGATTTACTGCATGTGTCATATAGAAATGGGAGGGGAAAATCTATACCTCCCAGCCTGCTTCCTTCGACTATTTTCGTGCTTCCGGAATATGCCAAGCACTCACGTGTTAGCAAAGACAAAGGTGTTGTTTACATTTGTAATATTACGTTATACTTGAGGCCAACCTGGTCTTGGTGTTGTTAGCCTAGCTGTTCACTTTGGCAGTACCGTTAGTCGACAATGGTTCGACGTTGTGTTTTTGGAGGCTGCAGTTACACAAAGTGATTCGATTACATAATGCATATAAACTGAAATTTTAGTACTGGAAATTTTGCGTTGTTTCAAGCATTGCAACGCACCTTGCCGGCAGGACAAAGTTCGTCACAGACACAACACAGCGACAATCATTAGCATCGACCGTAATTTGACAACTTGCAAATTTCCTGCTATAGCATTTATTCAATATAAATACGCATTGTATGGGTTGATTAATACATAATAAGAAAAATTTACCTTGGAAATTTATCTCATCTCATTGCTGAGCCTTTGAATGGTATCGTTGACGTGTGTATTTTAGCATAGACATAATGCGATGGAACAGTGTCGTCAGAAAGCAACCGCAACACATTCCTACATCTCAAAACATGAGAAATTACACTATTAACCCAGACTTAATTCAGAAAAGTCCCAAATCTGAATGTCAATATCGCGTCCGGGGTACTAGATGCTAGATTATGTCGACCCGGGTTGTTGACCTTCGCCAAAGTGCATCAAGCATGTAAGTGTTGCATTCATAATACACTACAGTGTGGGCCTATTACAATTCCGGGAACATGATGTAGGATACCACGTCATGTCAAAACACACTCCAATACATGCAGATCACAGTCACAGCACGTAAATTTACGAGTATTTAGGTAGAAAGTGACAGAACAGTGATGTGCAACATGACGAACCAGACATGATATTATACGAGCATTTGCGTTGGTGCATTGCCACCCGCAATACTATATAGATGACACATCGAAATGTATGTACAAGATACACGTGGATAATATACTGCATGTAAACTCTGTCATCCTGAATATTGTCTTTTAGTATGACGAACTGTTTCCATTTACAACAAAGTCAACCTCCACGAATTCGAAGTGAAGAAGCCAAAGCTAGCAAAGGTCCATTTGTATTATGTAACAAAGACACGTCGCGTCGCCGTCGCTCAAACATTCTTTTTCGATGTGCCACTTCAAATGAGATATGCATGGATATGATATATGTCGTACAGATAACAAAAGTGGGAAAATATATTATACAGTATTTACTTTGAATGTTCTCATCTCCATAGCTTTGTATACATATTTTCATAATTTGAACAAAATATCTGAATTAGCAGTACTCACTTATTGTAAATGGGTTGGTTGTGAATATTAATTGGTAAGAGTTGGTTTCTAAGGTGATCATAAACTGGACAAATTAACAGAAAGTGGTACTCATCTTCTACA
The DNA here is from genome assembly GCF_964340395.1 of Glandiceps talaboti. Classification (NCBI taxonomy): domain Eukaryota; kingdom Metazoa; phylum Hemichordata; class Enteropneusta; family Spengelidae; genus Glandiceps; species Glandiceps talaboti. The sequence goes on from NC_135565.1 coordinate 5,859,057, forward strand.
TCCCCTGAGTTAAGCTACAAATAGTACAAAGTCTATTATGAGAATCAATACCATGATCGATGCCGTCCCTGTTCTATGGCCAAAGGCAAAGACAAGCATCTGTAACGTGTCAAAACCTGAATAAATTTATGACTACAATTCAAAGATAAATATCTTTCAGGTTCAAGTACACTTTGCAAGACACTGTAAGTACGTAATTTTGGTTTTCCTCTCAACTGTCCAGCCCTGAGCTGCTTGCAAACATCAGAAACCCTGACAGTGATATTATTCAGAAATACTTTCTCATTAGCAATTTCTTGAGCAATCCATGCAAATCCGAAGCTGTATGAAAAAAAATGTTTTTGACTGATGTTACCCATGTATGTCTCCCTAAGTCGTCAAGGTTGCGTAACATTATGTATGCTTGACGTGGCAGTCTATCGGATGGCATTTTGAATAGCTTTATCCAGTAACTTATGCAGCGTCGCATAGTGGTAACAATATATTAATGAGTATTTGTAGATTTCTAATCGAGTTTGCACAAATTGCATCGTCATCAGCATACATAAATAAAAACAAAGTCTAAACCACCAAACCCATGACATCGCAGATTTTACCCTTTTTAATCACGCATTGCCATTGGAAATCTTGATAGCATGTCATTTTAGAAATCGAAAATATATTAATAAAGCAAAGATTTTGGATCAAGTGCTTACGAGGAAGAGGAGGCACCTTTATAGGTACGAGGAAAGCTCCGCACAGACCTCCACACCAAAGTATTGACGTGTGTCATACAACATTACACGAAAAATGGAAACACATTCTTGTGAAAAAAAAAGCCTGACGTCTATATTCCGACATGGTTATTGTACGTTTCATTGAGTTCTGTAACACTAGGCTATGGTTTTCCAACTCCCCTTAAAGAAAGGCAGATATATGGTGAAAAATAAAATCGCGGAGAACTCTGATTTGACATGTACCAACTCAAGAAGAAGTTTTTAAGCTTTAACATGACGAGTTTATCATTTCCTTAATCTGTCGGCAATAAATAGGACTCTTTTAGCGCGGTAGTACCTTCACGTACTACCGTTTATAGCAGTTGTCCCACCCCACACCCCACCACTGCTGAATATGAATGATTTCAAAAGTTGGTGTTTTTTTTTTAATAAATAAATAAATAAATTAAAGATTATGATAGCGCAATCTGACCCACCTTTCGTTCTCATGACTTTTCTTACTACTTATGCAGGTTGAGAAGTGTCAGTAGTAGCTAGCCGTAATATAGTTGATGTGGTGATTCACGTATAGGCTCGGAGAATGCATATGCCTACTCGTACTTCCCCTCTGTGTTGGCTGGCCATATTAAAACTATAGGCTCTAAGGCTAGCTCCGTAACAGCTGCCAATCACAGCATATTCCTAAAAGCTGTCATTACAGGTGAAATGGTTCAAACCCCTCCCTACACCCCCAAACTAAAACAATTCTTTGTTTTCTATCCTACATTGAACTATTTATCTCGGCCCTTACTAATCGTGGATCTTTGTTTTCTGTATTTCATAGACAAATTTAAAAAATTGGCCCACCCTTATACATGTTATATATTTACATTTTCAACAATGGTGTAACATGACAATGAACTGTACTATACACTTAATTTGTTTTGCATAAATACAACTGTATATTCAACTAAATTGGTATGTTACATCAAATACACATCCATTCTCAATAAATAGCGCCAATGGGACTGTAGAATTTGGGTAATGACTGGTTATGTAATTTTTCAGAGGGTGTATGCTGCCTTGGTCAGTCGAAACATACTCCCCGTTCTTGCTTTGTTTACGCGAGATATGATTGGCTGTTGCTATATAACACATCAGTGTCTAAAATCAGGGCCTCCATCGACAAAATTACAATATATAATACACGCTTTATTTAAGCAAAATTGTGACCAAAATAAAGTGGTCAAATTAATCGAGTTCACATATCGGTAAAATAAGCATGTAGAGAAACAAAACAAAAATGATTGGAAAATTGATATACACCCATTACATTGGGTCAAAAATTTTACAAATATGAAATAGAAGTGAATGGGGCTCAAAACAGGAAAATATCATTCACCAAACAAATATTTGAAATTAGATCACAAAAAGGCACTCTCATATATGTTGTATTTCACTTCAATATTTTGTTCAAAATTCAAAACACAAAACAAAACTATAAACCCCAGATCGTCTTCTCTTGTCACAAAATTATTAATATATCCTTAAGTTAATTGAAAACAGTCAATTTTTGTATCACTGACGTGAAAGGTTGTCACCGTACAATAATATAAAACACATATTTGTAACAAAAGGCATTTGCGGAAACTAAAACAGTACTGTTGTTTATGAAGTATCAGCTGCAAATCTTTTTTTTATCTATATATTTACTTTGTGTGAATTGCTTCCATGGATTGTTTTAATATACAGAAACATACAGATACCAGTATATACACAACATTTCTACTGGATGAGATAAGGCTTTACAAGCTTGAGATGACTATAGTGTCATTTCAGCCATTCAAACAAACATTCTAGTAAACTTTTAAAATACATTATACACCTTAG
>NC_135565.1:5866641-5891641 GCF_964340395.1 Glandiceps talaboti
GAAATAGATTAAAACTTCTGCTATTACTTTATTCTGGACAAGTCTTCAAAGAAGACAAAGCACATCATCAAATTCTTTAATTATCTATGTGACTAAATAGTGACATGAGTTAAACAAAGTTGGTGGCAACAAATAAATACTACAAGCATCCATGATATGCAGGAAATAGCTAGATTTTGACAATTGACCCTGAAGATCAAGGTCAAGGTCAAAAGAACATTTACACCATATAATATGGGATTTGAGAACATTTACACCAGATAATATGGGATTTGCACTTGAAAGGAGTCTGAATGTTTTACAGTTTGTTGTGTTATACAGTAAATACTGATTTTGAAATATAAATATGACAGCCATTCAGTCATATTTGCTTATGTTGTGAAACATAGTTAAGTGCATATGTACCGTAGGGAATGTCACCTTTGTACTTATTTTGAAAAAAAAAAATTGGATGTCAGAGAATATTAGATGTGTGAGAAATGACAACTTACAGATGGACAGATGGACACACATACGGATGGACAGACAGACAAAGCCCATTGTAATAGTCTCCAATTCGATGGACTTGAAGGTCCAACCAATTGTCAGTTAAATCAAGAAAAAACTAATTATGTATCATCATGCAAACTTTTAAATAGGGTTCAAATGAGATATTAAGATATTAACCAACTTTAGAATCCAATATGGTCACCATTCAATATGGCTGCCGGAATGTGTGTTAACTGAAACTTTATTGCAAAATAAACCATAGTTGACATCTTCAAAATAAGATGGTGAACCCTACAAATTATTTATTGTGAACAAACTTTCATATGATATGGCAAAGTCTTTTGGTAAATTTATCCTTGGCTTCAGATATTACAGACACTATTTAGTCTGTGTTATTTTATTACTAACTGTACCATATCAAGTATCAACTTAGTAATATGATCAGGAAAAGCATTCTGAATAAAGTGGCCTCCTTTTTCAAATATTGCACCTCTCCTTGGCTTGGTTTTATGATCTGGAAATACAAAGCAGAGAAGAACATGAAAAAAATATAGATCATTCAAGAAAAAGGTGATGAAGTGCATGAAAATACTGCAAAACTGGTGAAGTTGTTATATCATCCTACTAGTATTCTAAGATGGTCAAATGGTTAGAGTGGAGTTATCTCATGGTGGGTGAATGGTTAGCATGACTGGCTTTATAAATCTGTATAAATCAAGACCAAGTAGGATAGAGGTTTCTATGGTGTGAAGAATCTAGTCCTGTGTGTGTGAAGAGGCTATTATATATAAATGTATACTGTACATTAACTGGTAAAGCCTTGTCAGTTCCACAGAAATGTGATAATGAATGTAAAATATAGCCCTAACACATAGTCTCAAATCTGAATGAAAATCTTTGAAAACATGTTTGTGAATTTGTGAATAGATCTGCTTAAAATATTAAAAAAATCACTCGTGGCAATTCCCAACGCAAAAAAAAAATGTAAATAAAAGAAAAATGTTTGCATTATCCACATTTGTGTTAGCCATGACGGATTCTTTGCATTAACAGTTCAAGTGCAACTTTCCCGACTTGGTGAGCCAGCAAGTCGGGTGTCATAGAAATTGTTTGCATCTCTAAAGCTATTTGCAATGTCACTGATAATGGGTCAGTAAAACTGATAACAACTGATATGACATTAGGGGCTTCACACTTAGATATTGAGCTTAGCTTTGCCTGATGTGTTATGTAATAGTGCTTTATCACATTTGTAAATATTACTAACAAACATATTCAGTGATAAGAAAGATAAGAAACCCCACTTCCTTAGCTAATGGATTGATTCTGTAATGAAAGTCTGTAGTTTGTGTACCTAAGTCATTATAAAACTGCACTACACTAAATCCACTATACAGCATAATCTACTTTCTACAGTACAGCATCACTGTGTAACAAAAACAAATAGTTTAGTCACTAGTAGGGGTGCTCTTCAAAAGCAAAAGTAAAAGGTCACAAGAATTGAGAACCAGAGCCTCTTTAATATGAAAGAACTGTGAATTATCATTTCCAAGTATTCCATGACAATGTTGACTGCATTCTCAACCAGTCAAAACAGCTTTGTTTCCGTTGATGTAACTTTTAGGTCATTGTTTTAGCAACATTCTGTCGACTGTGTCATGTACAGCTTAGTCTTGATTACCCAGACTCTCGCCGCTGGGGAGTCTGGGGAAAGGAGATTCAAACTACCCTGCTATAGTCAATTTTCCTGTTCCAAGATGCATTGCGCGACAGGACATTGCTTATGTTGTTACGTTTTGGTCTTGTTTTGTCTTTATGACGTTTGAAATAACATCAGGACATGTTGATGTCTTTAATTACGATTGATTTTATAGAACAAATAATAAACGCCATCCTTAACAGAGAGTGATTTTTAAGGTGAACCCAGGGTAAGGTCAGGTGACAACCATTCCCCTAAGTAGCACGTGCAAACCCCTCAGTGCGTACACAATGTATGGCATTGTATATAGAGACGCACAATGCATCTTGGCACCGGCAACAGGTCTATGGAAGTCACACAGTACACTTCTCCCAACCATAAAAAACGGGCTTACGAGGCCTGTTTGTTGTAATTAATATACATCAGTCACTTGAGAAGTGATAATCTGTAACAAAGGTATACCCCAATCATTCAGCCTGCAATGTTGGCTGTGAAGTACTCCCCATGATGCACTGCTTCAGAGGCTACTTCCTGCTCAGGCGAGTTGAAATCGCATTTCCCCAGACTCTTGTTTGGGGCGGTCTCATAGGCAGAGCCCCCAGCAGTGAAAGGCTGGGTAACCAAGACTATGTGCTTAGTAAATTTCACTTCACTTAATATTTACATTTACTCTAGCTCATTCTACCACAGCTAACTTCATAACAAAGATGTAACTATATACCCATTTCATACGTAAATGAGTTACTGTAACTTCTAAGTTGCCCTGAAGTACATATCAATTAAAACAGCAATTAATATTTCCTATGTATAAATGTGACTGTACCTTCTATGTTGCCCTGATTACAAACACTATCTCTATGAAAGTATACAATATTTCCAATGTAAATGTGTCACTATACCTTCTATGTTTCCTTGAGTACAAACACCATCTGCATTGAAGTATAAAACATCATCATCTTGATGTATTCCTAGTATGTCCATTTTCTCCCTGCCAATTGCTACTTCCACAATTGGGTCATTCTCCACTCCTATAACCATAACTGGTAGCTCTGACTTGCCTAACATCTCAACATTATGTCTGCACTAAAATGAGAATAAAGTATTAATTAATAACTGTCAAAAGACAATCATCTGCACTATATTTGTGTGTGTATGTCTGTATGTATGTCTGTATGTATGTATGTATGTATGTATGTATGTATGTATGTATGTATGTATGTATGTATGTATGTATGTATGTATGTATGTATGTATGTATGTATGTCTGTCTGTCTGTCTGTCTGTCTGTCTGTCTGTCTATGTATGTATGTATGTATGTATGTATGTATGTATGTATGTATGTATGTCTGTCTGCCTGTCTGTCTGTCTGTCTGTATGTGTGTGTATGTGTTTGTATGTATGTAGATATGTGTCTGTGTGTGTATTTCCTTGCCAATGTCACTTCTTGTGTACATGGCTTAATAAATAAAAGCTCGCGCAGCGGCAGCAAAGCTGCCGCGAAGCGGCTCAATGACTAGTACGCATGCGCGTCGTATATACAATACGAAAAAATTGGGTGGTTCTCCCAATCATGCATTGCGGCGCGCACTGACTACGCATGCGCCTTCCATATCATCGTATATCATAGGCGACATAACATCACCATGCATATACAATATTGTAACAGTAGGCCTGTTGGCACGATTATCGTAACATTGTAACGAGTATCGAGGCATCACTGTACCTCAAGGAGAAATTGTTACACTATTTGGAAGTTTGATGCACGGCGGTACGCGATACGGACCACTGATGACATAGCGCAGTTTAATTTCCGGGTTGTGGAAGTGTGGTTTTGATATTTATATTGTCGATAATTGTTTTTTTACATGTTTTAAAAAGAATATCTACTTTCCTATGTTTGTTGGTACAGTACCATTCCTAAATCATCGAGTTGAATTGTCCAAAGACCAACGTACGTTGGTGGAGGGTCTATGATAAGTTGGCTGATTGAAAAGGATCAATATTAATCTAATGGCCATGATGGTTTTTGAAACCAACAACTGCATAGAGTGTTGACTTGCTTTACTTCTCGCCCATGTCAGAGAATTAGTTGTCATTCAATAAAATAAATTTTGATGGTTAATACCCCTGGAAAAAGACCCAAATCAAGTGTATCAACCCTGGCCCAGGCAGCCGGTCACAAATGAATCTACCCTGCGCGAGCTTATGGGCTTTGCCTAGTTATGATATTATGTATGTATGATAATGTATGTATGTACATGTATGTATGTATGTATGTATGTATGTATGTATGCATAGATGTATGTATGTATGCATAGATGTATGTATGTGTGTGTGTATGTCATTAGTTTCATAGTGCCCAAAATGAAGTGAAAACATTCCAAATCATCATTATTTTCCAAGATTTTCTTAAATCAGGGGTAATCATAATTATACTCAGATCATTCTCCAATATTTTTCTTCATTCAGTCAGAAAATACTTGTGACCTAAGGTTTCTCTCACACTTCATCTATCGACTAGCATTAACAACGTATGCTCCTAAGGTAACTCACATTTTCCATACACTTACTTTTGACCAATTGATTTTTCCTACTTCATGTATCACACCCAACATATATAAGGGATCACTAACACGGAAACCACTTTTTCTGACTGCAAGTTGTGTTATTATCTTTCTCAGAATGGGTACATTTTCTGTTAAGTATGACACGGTTCTTATCACATACTTTGGTCTGGCATATCTGTTGAAATATATAAAAAAAAGAGAAAATTGTATTACAGCCAAAATATCAGGTTATAGAAAGACAAGCAGGCAGCACTAAAAATTATTTAACAATGGTAATAAGAAGGGTAGAATAATAGTTTATGTACATGTTTTTGACTTTTACAACTGTACATGTGATAAATGTTTAATATAATTTACATTGACACCTTACATTGAACTGTGAGGTACCAATGCTATAGGCATGGTGAATGAAGTGTCTGTGTGTGTGTGTGTGTATGTGTATGTGTGTGTGTATGTGTGTGTGTATGTGTGTGTATGTGTATGTGTGTATGTGTATGTACATGCATATGTGTGTATGTGTGTTACTCTGTATGTGTGCAGGTGTGTGTGCAGGGTGTATGTATGTGAATGTGTATGTGTGTATGTGTGTGTGTATGTGTGTGTGTGTGTGTGTGTGTGTGTGTGTGTGTGTGTGTGTGTGTGTGTGTGTGTGTGTGTGTGCATAACTAATAGAACCGCCAGACGAATTGTTTTAGTATTTAGTGGGGACACACATGGGTGTTCTCTTTCTTAGAGTGGTAGGTTGATATATCAGGGTGCCCCCAATTGTATAGACTTACCTGTGTGGTCGGATGTTAACTCCTGAGATGTACACAACTGAATCCATGAAATCAGCATCAGCACACAGCTGACTTGCAGTTGCACCAGAAGCACTGTGTGCTACAAGGACAGTAACCCTGATAAATAAGAAAAAATCCAATTTAAATACCAAGTTATGATTGTGAGAAAAACTCTTGTGGGGTGGGGAAAGGGGTGACGGTGTAATATCAATACCCAATGTGATGAAAAGTTACAATTGTGTCTTCATCTAACTATGTCTCATTGTCTGTCTGTCTCTGACTGACTGTCTGTCTGTGTGTCTGTCTCTGTCTGTGTGTCTCTGGCTATCTCTGACTCTGTCTGTCTGTCTCTTTCTGTCAATCACTCTCTTTTTGTGAATTAAGAGTGACAGTTATCAAAATATCTACATCATGACATACTTTCTGCTTTCCTGCTTTTGGGGGTAAGAACTATCTAATGTATCTTGGTAAGAAGTCTTACCTATTAATACCAATAGATGCTAAAAAATCTTGAAGAAATCTTGATTTCTCAACTTGGGTGTAGGAATATGAATTACCCTCTATTTCAGTACAATTCCCATATCCTGCGAAGTAGGAATATGCATTATTCTCAATTAAAATAGTGATGTAACTTTGTGACAAAAGTTGAACACATAAAAGATCCATCCAACTACATTGTGTATTCCAGTGTAATGTTAATATTGATCCATGCCTTCGATGGTAGTCTTCTGGTATTTTAAAAATTTTATCGTACTCAATGACTTAATATGATTTTCCACATTTTTTGTATAATCTGCTATCTCCCATAATGCTAAGCAGGCATGAATTACAAGCTAGATGAATTGTTAAACAATAATGTTGTCACATGTCATTGTCATGGCTACCAATTAAAATTTCTGGGTTAAAGGATTCCATTTGATAAATCTGTAAGGATTTGTTAGTCTGTCATCAGCTAAGTTTTACGTTTGGTGGGGAGGTTTTTATTTTATTTTAATGCCATATGAAATGCACTTGCTGCATTATAATTACAGAAGTACATCAAAACTTCAAACTTGTTTATGCAAAACTCAAACTTAACATAAAATAAATGACTCACTGACATAATTAATTGACATAAATATACATGGTAGTTAGTGCGCCCTCTAAGCAACTTTGATGCACCACTATAGTCTAATGCACTCAATTTCTACTAGTGATGTACCAAAATTTGGTGTTCACCTATCTCTTACTATTTGGTGACTTACTATTTGGTGATTCACAACAAATGACAGTTTTTATCATACTGACACACAACAACAAAATTTGGCTACCACTAGAGGGCACACTCCATGTAGTAGAAAAACACTGTCATCAAACATTTCTTCTGCAGTCTGGACAAAAATATAAGAACGTCATAATTTTTAAACAAATTGATAAACAATCATTGATATGCTGTTTTCTTAGTAAAAGTTGTCAAGTTTCCTTTTGAGGAACTTTTTTCCTCACAATTTGCAGCCCACGTACAACTGGGGAGATTGAGGTTTCCACTAAGACTGACACAAACTGTGGAGTCATGAGGGGTGAATGGTTAGAATGGCCGGCTTGGAATCTGCATGTTCCAGTTTTGAGCCCCCATCGCTGTTGTTTGTTTGTGAGTGGCCAAAGTCCTTGGGCAAGATTTGAACCATGATTGTGCCTCAGTCAATCCAGCTGTATAATTGGGGACCTGGTAGGATAGAGGTTGCAATGTTTGTATGCTCCCCAGGGTGTTGAGGAAGTATAAAGGGCAATTTGTGCCATTATAGATCCATGCCAGGAGTAATAATTGTAAAGGGCTTTGAGCACACAGTGGGAAGGTGCTATATACAAACAAAAAACAAAAAACAACACCTAAAACTATTGTTGTTCAATGTGGTAGATAACACATGGGGTTGATGGGGGCGCCTCTGTTGTGAGAATCTAATCACCCTTGGATTGAGATAGTGGAACTTAGTCACCAAAATGTACACGTCAAGATGATGGAAGTCATCAGAAATGCCACCCTACTGTGCGTATTATTAAATCGATGTCTGTTGAATAGCTTATAACAACATGTCATGAATAATTTCAGTTTGTGATTTCAGTTTGTGTACACGTCTTAGTAGTCTAGTTCCCATGACGCATTACGACTACTACGATCATCTCCACTCACATATGGAAAGTGGTAAATTCTAACACAGAAATCTGTGCTATCCCAAATACCACTGGGCAAAGGGTTAAAAATGCATGTCACAGTAGTAATCCATCACAAATTGGCAGGCAGTTCAACTTGCAATTGGTTAGTTCCTTTAGAAAATTGCTCATTAACCGAACTCCACCTCTCCAGTCTGAAACTAAAATCACATGGGGACGCGATAACACAATCACGTTAATATGAACGCAGTCAGAGATAGCACAGGTTTCTGTGCTAGAATAATGACTATCCCTATTCATGAGTGCAGATGATCATGGTACTCGTAACGCACTGTACAGGAACTAGACTAGTGTCTTAGCAAATCGTGACTCAATTATGTGACCTAGATTGCCAGAGTAGTATTCATCTAATGAGACTCCGTGATATAACCATGGAATCCATGATATAACTAACCTGGAAAATTCGGTGTGATTAGCCTTACACCCGCTGCTACAAGACTTGGTGCTATCGATGTAAAGTCTTTATGTGATGCAGGAGCTCCATGCAGACACACAACAACAGGGCCATCTCGTTTACCACAATCTCCGTACACAACATCATACGTGCTTCCGCCACTTTCTACGGTCACTCTCGAGGTCTGTTGTTCGTATTGACTTTGTGATGTACCGAAGAAACGTTTGGTGAAATGCCCAACGCCTTCACTTGTGTGAGTCTTATCATGTGAAATATTCAATTCTGTGATTACCCTGTGGTGGACCACGACTGTCCTTGCATTGCTATGAGGTAGATGTACATGTCGACAGCAAGTGCCTGCTAAAGTTCGTGTCTGTTGACTAAAGACTTGACGTACATGTTTACTGGCAAGATAATTATGTCGAATTGCACTTGAAGCTATTATATATTTAAATTCAGTACAATATTTTGACAAATTAAAGAGATGTTTCGACGACATTGCATCAATCATAAATTATCTACCGGTATCGAAGGGGAGAAAGGTCGTCTGCTTCACCACGGAACCGGAAGTAGGACATCAGAGACAAGTACTGAATTGTTTTGCGCTGTGGCGTTATATCTCTCCGTCGACACGACTAGAAGCATTCACTCTGATCTACGTTAGTTACATTTATGTTCTACATAAACACCGTACATGATCACCGTTGTCAAATTCATCGATATTTGGCGACAATTCGACAAGTCCAGTTCGGCGGCACAAGAGCACAGGGTGTTGTGGGTAATTACTATGAGGTAGATGTAAGTTGTAACGTTATATTCGCAAAATGTGTGTTCGTCTGTTCTTATATATTACACATTTCCGTTATCCCACAAAAATATCTTTTACAAAAATAAATGTATTACAAACAAAAAAAGTGGTAATAATGCTTTATGATTCACATTAACATTGTCTTAATCGAAATTATCAGAGTCAACTGCAGACTGGCAGACTGGTAAAGTTTGGCATAACACCGCCAGAGGGCGCTCGACCGAAGCGATTCATGAAAAGTCATTAAAAAGTCTGTGATCTTGTGGAGCAATCAAATCAACAAACGAATCTTCGGGGGGGGGGGGGGGCACACAAATTCAGTTTTTCTAATCGTTTACTTTATCTTTAAAAGTCATAGGGCAGCTTGTAGAAAATTACAAAAATAAATAAACAAACAAATAAATAAATAAATACAAGTAAATTTATTGGCCTGTTTTGAAAACCCTAGCCTGTGGTTGAAATCGTGACTCGATCTGGGAAAACTTGTTTTCAAGATGACACTTTTCAGTCATGTTTGCTGCACTTTTACAGGCGAGTTGGACATTTACCTCACTGAAATCGAATCTAAATGTGGTGTTATTCATATAAAAGTGATAAACTCAGGAAAAAATTGTTCAACAGGCCCAACCGACAGCCGACCCATACTTTGGCGATCCCAACTGTAGTGCTACTTGGCAAAGTGTCTGTCCATTTGTGTGTGTGTGTCTGTGTGACCGACACTCAAATTTTGCAGGGCCAATTACAGTGGGAATTGGGTGTGGGTGGGGGAATTGTTCAAAATGATTGTGCCACCATATAGAAACTGCCAAATGATGGTGAATATGAAAAAATAACTTAGGAATTAGGAATCAGGATGAATAAGCAAGTAAATAAAAATCCAAAAATGAATGCATATATGCCTAGCAACGATCATCATGCATAGGTTATCTGTCTGTTATTGTTTCTAGCCAATCCGTATGTAAATGAGGATTACGACACCACTTGACCTACAACTTAAGGTACAAACAATAGAAACTAATGCTCTTGGTGACATCAGCATAGGTAAGTGAGCACCATACCCAGAATTCCCTACCTCAGTACTGTAAGGTAGAAATTATAGATACAGACACTATTGCTCTTGGTGATATCAGCATATGCAATTGGGCACCATACCCAAAATTCTCTATCCCTGTAAACAGCTGTTGGTTCATGGTAATTTGAATAACTTTTTTTTTCTTATTTTTAGAGAAGTCATGTGATACAGGGGTGGCGAAAGTGACTTTATGACATAAACTAAAGCAGGTAAGAGGAAATCAGCCTTGCCTTGTCCCCTTACAAGAATTCATTTCAGACATTTCACACACTATTTAGTTCTTTTTGTGTTATTTTATTAACTGTACCATATCAAGTATTAACTTAGTAATCTGATCAGGAAAAGCATTCTGAATAAAGTGGCCTCCTTTTTCAAATATTGCACCTCTCCTTGGCTTGGTTTTATGATCTAGAAACACAAAACAGAGAAGAACATGAAATGTTAAAAATATAGATCATTCAATTTCAAGAAAAAGGGTGAACTGCATGAAAATGTTGCAAAATGGTGAAGTATTCCTTTGATTGTGGATTTATCACAGTCAATGGTTAGAATGGCTGGTTAGGAATAACCAAGTTATCAGTTAGAGTTTTCATTTGTTTCTGAATTGTTGAAGTCTTTGGTTAACATGTTAACCTTGATGGTGTACAAATGAAACCATCTAGATAAATTGGGGACCTGATGCAATACATGTTTCTATCGCCCATGTGAAGAATTTAATCCAATATACAAATGTATAATGTTGGCAAACCTGGAAAGCCTTGACAGTTCCAAAACTATGTTACAGCATGTGTGTGCAACATAACACTGTCATGTACTAGTCCCAAACCTGAATGTCAATCTCTACAAAGGTGTATCTGTATAAAATTATCGTTTTTTTTTCGAGAATTGTACACATCTGTGTTAACTGTCACGTGTGTCTATAGTTTCTTTATCTGAGTAATAATATTGTAACAGTGCATGGCACAGATTCACTTTCTACAACAACACACCATATCAGAAAAACAAAAGATTGCATACTTTGATCACTAGGAGTGCTGTTCAGAAGTAAATGTGAGGGCCATGAGAGTTAAGTACTACAGCCACTTTTGAAAGAATCATCACTGCCAAGTGTTTTACGACAAACGTTAGTTGCATTCCCAACCAGACAAAACATTCTACTAACTTGCTTTCCAGTTATCTAATTTTAGGAGTTTTAGAGACATGTTGACAGCTTCGTGTACCATCATGTGATTTTAGTCCTCACTAGCTAGCTACCCTGCAGTGACACTTAGCAAGCTTGGTGCCACTTACGTTAATAACCTATCTGCTGAACCGTAGTTAAGAAAGCTACAATTAAATCAAAACAAAATATGTTTTTATTTCCAATATAATTGTGTCATCGTATCTTTTATATTGCCCTGATTACAAACACTATCTCTATGAAAGTATACAATATTTCCAATGTAAATGTGTCACTATACCTTCTATGTTTCCTTGAGTACAAACACCATCTGCATTGAAGTATAAAACATCATCATCTTGATGTATTCCTAGTATGTCCATTTTCTCCCTGGCAATTGCTGCTTCAACAAATGGGTCATTCTCCACTCCTATAACCATAACTGGTAACTCTGATTTGCCTAACATCTCAACATTATGTCTGCACTAAAATGAGAATAAAGTATTAATTAATAACTGTCAAAAGATAATCAGCTGCACTATATTTGTGTGTGTGTGTGTATGTATGTATGTATGTATGTATGTATGTATGTATGTATGTATGTATGTATGTATGTATGTCTGTGTATGTCTGTCTGTCTGTCTGTCTGTCTGTCTGTCTGCCTGCCTGTCTGCATGCATGTATGTATATACCGGGTATGTATGGGTGTGTGGGTATGTGGGTTGATTTCCAATAAGACTACTGGGTACATCTTAAGAATTCCATATAATTTAGTACATATATCAAATATAATACAGGTTACACATCCTTAAAAGCTTGTTGATGTAGCTTTAAGTCTGAATGATACATTTGCATAATTAATAATTTTCAGTAATTTGGCTATAACTTAAGAATACACACTTCACATTCCATCCTTATTTGATACACACATCAACCATAACACACAGCATATATTGTATAAAGCTTGTTGACATAGCTATTAGTTTTAATGTGTCATTTGCATAATTGATGATTTTTCGTGACTGGGAACTTGCAATCCAGACTGAGCATGCTCAGACACAAAAGACTACTATAAGATTGTTTGTTGTTATCATAATACCTAATGTGGAGCTATCAATAGAACAAACCTCCTACAATGGTCCGGGTAACCATGACAACATTATTTGTGGTTAAAAGCTATGTAATACAATTGTTTACGATACTGATTGATTCATAGTTATCATTGTATATCCCATGATGCAACAATCATGATATTCAAGAATCGAAGGTGAGCAGCTGATGGAGGGTTTTATTCTTCATTCAGCCAGAAAATACTCTTGACCTTAAGAAGTTTTGTAACTACTAGTCTAACAACTTATAGTGACAAGGCGCCCTATGGCCACTCATGTTTGCCTTCGCCAAATGAAGAAAAAGATGGGGGGGGGGGGGGGGGGGAAGAAATACCTGACACTTACGTTTGACCAGTTGATTCTTCTTACTTCATGTAGTGCATGCATCATATATATGGGATCACTGATGCGGAAGCCACTCAATCTGACTATGATTGGTAATAACCTCTTCCTTATAAGGGGTATATGTTCCAGAATGAGTGATAAAGATCTAACCACATGCTTTGGTCTGGCTCTTCTGTAGAAATATAAAAATGAAATACAGCATTACAGGAAAAAAAAGTCTTAGTAGAAGACATTCTCCTCATATACTTTACTTGTGTGTGACTAACAAATTAAAAAAATGTTTTTGTTCAATTTTGTTAAATCAAAAAGGTAAAGGGCAATGTTAATGGATGTGACACCAGAATGTATTATGTAGTCTCTCAGTAATCAGTCATTTGCATAATTTCTGATTTTTATAAATAAACTATGCCCAAACACATGTACACTTAGCTTGTGTTCCTTTAAGATATGTCAAAATGTGTTCATATCTGTTTGGTTGGTAGTTAAGATATGTAAAAGTGTGTTAAACCTGTTTACTGATTATAAACGTCATGTTATTTCACCTTCACAGGTCTTCTCTTTGTGATATTAGTTGGCCAATACATGATGGTGACCTGATAAAGCATATCATACAGACTTACCTGTGTGGTCGAATGTTAATCCCTGAGATGAACACCACTGAATCCATGAAATCAGCATCAGCACACAGCTGACTTGCAGTTGCACCAGAAGCACTGAATGCTAAAAGGACAGTAACCCTGAAAAATAAGAATTTAAATACCAATGTATGATTGTGAGAAAGTCTCGATCTTGTGGGAGCAGAGGGAAAACAGTGCAATATCATTCGATAAATCAATGTATGCAGCTCTAGTTTCTCTCTCTCTCTCTCTCTCTCTCTCTCTCTCTCTCTCTCTCTCTCTCTCTCTCTCTCTCTCTCTCTCTCTCTCTCTCTCTCTCTCTCTCTCTCTCTCTCTCTCTCTCTCTCTCTCTCTCTCTCTCTCTCTCTCTCTCTCTCTCTCTCTCTCTCTCTCTCTCTCGCTCTCTCGCTCTCTCTCTCTCTCTCTCTCTCTCTCTCTCTCTCTCTCTCTCTCTCTCTTTCTCTCTCTCATGACAATGGAAAACTTTCTTTTGAGAGTATCTAAATATCTACTCATCACATACTTTGGAAAATCATTGTCTTCTTTCTTTCGGGGGAAAAACTACCGTACCTTTGTAAGAAGTCTTACCTATTAATACCAATAGATGTTAAAAAATCTTGAAGAAATCTTGATTTCTCAACTTGGGTGTAGGAATATGAATTACCCTCTATTTCAGTACAATTCCCATATCCTGCAATCAAAGTTAAAATAGTGAAGAAACTTTCAATAGGTTTACTAGTTTCTATAGCCTGTTTACAGTGCTGTCAAGATACATCGTTAAAAGCCCTCATAATCCCAGCTTGTCTTGGCTACGTTTTCAAATGGTTAATGTAGCCACACTCTCAAAATTCGTTATCAAAAACCTGTATGTTAAATTTACATAATCATATGCAAATAACATGTAAATTATCACATTTCCTTCACCTAGCAATGCATGTATATTTGCATAATTTGTTCATGAATAATGATAGTCTGATGGGTTGTCATGGTTGAAGGGACTGCAGTCACTGCACACTGTCATCGACAAGGCTGTTGGGTGAAAAATTTCAAATTGTTATCAGTTTTGACAAAGTAATCAAGACAAGCCGAGAAGACGAGGGCTACATGCAGCACAGTAAACAGGCTATAGTGCTCGGACTAGGAGGTATGACCAGCTAATGATGTATCTCAACAGCGCAGACAGTAAACAAGCTATAGGGCTAGGAGGTACGACCAGCTAATGATGCATCTCAACAGTGCAGTAAACAAGCTATAGGGCTAGAAGGTACAACCAGCTAATGATGTATCTCAACAGCGCAGACAGTAAACAAGCTATAGGGCAAGCAGGTATGGCCAGCTAATGATGCATCTCAACAGTGCAGTAAACAGGCTATAGGGATAGGGAGGTACAGCCAGCTAATGATGTATCTTGACATGCAGTGCAATAAACAGACTATGTTTTCTAAAATGACACAAGCTGAGTTTAAATTATTGAGTGAAAATACATAAAACCTCATTACCTCCATCAAACTATTCCAGTATATTGTTTTATATCGATGTGTGAAGATATTAAGAACTGTCCTCTGCCATTGTTACCATAATTGATGGCTATGGCCAAAAAAAAAAATGTTTCGGATCAGGACAGTTTGTCTAAAATGGTGTGATGATGCAAATTTTTTTTTGAATTCTCAACAAACCTGTCACTCAGTCTACTATTGATGGCAGTTACTGTTCTTTTTATTTAGTACTTTAGAGCAAGTATGTATGTGGGGCAGATGTCATTTGCTTGTTCATGATTGGATCTGTATTTGTCTTCACTGAAGTAGGGAGGGTTATTTTTGTGTTTCCCCACGATCTGCAGACTGCATGAGCTGGACAAACAAACAAACAAAGAAGACTGATATGGGGGTATTTAAGTGATGCGCATGCTGACCAGAAACAATTCTTTTTTTTGCTTAAATTATAGTTTTCTTGACATCATATTATCAATTGTTGTCTCTCATAGTGCTAAACATGTATCAATTACAAGCTAGATGAAGTGTTCAACTCTGGCAATAGAACACCATACAATGTATTTAGGTGCATCACTAGGAAATATGTCAGTGGTGCATCAAATTGGCTTAAAGGGCACACTGATTTGATAAATCTGTAATTAAAGATTTGTAAGAGTGTCATCAGCTGACTTTTATGTTTGGAGCACCCCCCCCCCCCCCCGGGGGGTACATATTATCAAACAATACTTGCAGTATTCTACTTACTTCAAATGAAGGTTTTTACATATGAAATGTAGTAGAAAACATTGTTATATCAAACACTTGTTCTACTGGGACAAATAAAAAATGATAATTACAAATGTACATTTCTAACCAAATTGATAAACTATCATTGCTTTGCTGGTTTGAATAATATTTATCTTGCATTTTGTTATTAACTTGTTTACAGTCGAGATCTACAGACCAGATACGACACAGGTAATCGAGCCTTTAGGTTTTCCAAGATAGACACAAACTAAATCTATTCTCAGACCACTAAAAATGTTCGTTTGTGATCTGAGATATATCATAGTCTTCAATGTGGTAGATTACATAAGTGGGTGATAGCAGTTCCTCTCTTGTGCAATGCTAATCATATCACCCCCTGAACAACATAGTGTAAACACTGAAGTCCCTAAACACTACACTGCAAGTTTATGGAACTTGAACTCAATAGTCAGACTATAATTAAACCTCAGACCACTATATATACATGTAGTAGTCCATTCTATAGCTTATCACTGTTGTATCAACATTTTGAGACAACAATTTTTAGTTTGTGTCTATCTTAATCAATCTAGTAAACCGAAAAGGCTCAGTTACCATAGTAATATCAGTCATCTAATGAGACTCCATGATATAACTTAGTCCTGCTTACATGACGGTGCACGAGTCTGTATTACTGACTTCGAATTTGAAAAGTTCCGATTTTGATAGTTTTGGTCATCCGCTATAGGACTTTTGCAGTCAAAATGAGGTAAACCGACTAAATAATAGATTTATTGCTAATATTTGACCACTGGGCGATTTTATTCCTTAGTTACCGGCATTTTTTGTAAGTCCGTATTTCACGGCTGGCTCTTCGCAGGACGGAGTGGGAGGGACAATTGTCAGAATCGAGTCCCGAATTCCTCCGTATGCAAGCAGGACTAGATATAACTAACCTGGAAAATTCGGTGTGATTAGCCTTACACCCGCTGCTACAAGACTTGGTGCTATCGATGTAAAGTCTTTATGTGATGCAGGAGCTCCATGCAGACACACAACAACAGGGCCATCTCGTTTACCAGAATCTCCGTACACAGCATCAAAAGTGCTTCCTCCACTTTTTACGGTCACTCTCGAGGTCTGCTGTTCGTATTGACTTTGTGAAGTACCGAAGAAACGTTTGGTGAAATGCCCAACGCCTTCGCCTTCACTTGTGTGAGTCCTATCATGTGAAATATTCAATTCTGTAATCACCGTGTGGTGGACCACGAATATCCTTGCATTGCTATGAGGTAGATGTACAACATGTCGACAAGTGGCTGCTAAATTTCGTGTCTGTTGGCTAAAGACATGACGTACATGTTTACTGGCAAGAGAATGATGTCGAATTGCACTTGAAGCTATTATACATTTAAATTCAGTACAATATTTTGACAAATTAAAGAGATGTTTCGACGACATTGCATCAATCATAAATTATCTACCGGTATCGAAGAAAGGAGTTCGTCTGCTTCACGATCACCGCAGTACGAAGGTAGTGCATCAGATTGTTTTGCGCTGTGGTGTGGAGGTAGATCGCTCCGTCGACACGACTAAAAGCATTCACTTTGATGTATGCAAGTTACATTTATGTTCTACGTGTATGGTCACAGTTGTAATCACCAAATTAGTCAATCTTTGGCGACAAGTCCAGCGAACTTTCAACCAGCTCGCCGGTGGGGTACCGTACCGGTGACCTCATTACAAGGTATTATGGGTAAATACACATTCGCAAAATGTGTGTTCGTCACTACTATATACGTTATTATACTATATATACTATATATGTTATACATTTCCATTGGCCAACAAAATTATATTGAACTTAATAAGTGTGTTTTAACTAATAATGAAGATTGTGATACTTATCAATCATATGACCCGTTTCATATCCAAATTATGCCTGATCTGAGCCAATTGTAGACGAACACACGACTGGAAAGTTTGAGCTTGCAAAATATATTTCAGAGTCACGAGTTCATCAACAGACGAGACAAGTACATGCTGCATGCTGATATCATCAGCGTTACATACGGCGAAGAGTAGGTCTTTTGCCTGCACTGAGTACTTCTGAAATTTATTTGTTCGAGGTAGGATTAATTTTACAAGGTATTGATATCTGTATAACTGTTATATATCAGTGAAAACATATAACGTTAGTTATTAAGATATCGGTGATGAACTTGCATCCCTGTCAACATCCTTACGATGCTTTGAATTTGAAAGTTTGAGTGTACGATCGACGGGTTGAAAATCTAAGACTGAAAAAGTAGCAATCGGGGGCTTGAGTTCACTACATTTTGGTTAACATATAGTTGCAGTGGGCCAATTCACATAAATATCGACTATGAGTGCCACTTGGCAGCTGGTTTGCTTCCGGGCACTTCTAGTATCTCCCGAGTGTAGTCCCGGGCAGTAGGACCGCGAGTGACAGTGGACTGAATGAAAATCATGAAATCGAGTCATGTGTACACTGTGTATAGTACATGTACTAATAACAAATGGTAATAAAACGCCACCGAGAAACTATTGCCTTACTTGAACATTTTAACATTTTTTATGAACGTACATCAATTCACCAAATGGAACACTTTCCTCAATTATTGATTTTAGAACCGATATAGGGAATTTTGATACAGCTTGATGTATTTCTATTAGGTTATTTTTCGTCTGCTTGAAGACTATATGCATATGATGCTACCATGGACGTTGGTGAAGCTTACTGTCACATGTGCTTTCTACCTCCATGGTGTGAGACAGGAAGATGCAATGAAAAAAGAGAAAAAAATATCACATAACAGAGGATTCAGCCTGTCAGGAATTTACTTTGAGCATAGCAGTAACACTACTCTATGTATTTGTGTTCTCAAACTTGAAAACTTGGTCACACATGCATTCTTTATTTGTTATTTTGTTTTTATATATACATGTATTTTGATTAATTGTTATTTCTTCAATCAGGAGTACTGTAAAATACATTGGAATATCATTAACTATGGACAATGGAAATGGCAATGACTTGAAGTCTGTTGATGTCGAAGTCTTAGATACTACGTTCTCAGTTCAGTATGCAGACATTGGACCACATGATGGCCCTATTGCTGTCTTCTTGCATGGTTCACCAGCCACTTACAAGGCATTCAAGAAAATGTTCCAACCCATCACAGAGAGGGGTGTCAGGATGATTTTACCCAACATGCCAGGTATGTATACAAAGCATTAAAATGAATGTTCCATCCTGTCTCAAAGAGGGGTGTCAGGCAGTGTGCCCTCTAATCATAGCCAAATTTTGTTGTGGGTCAAAATGATAAAAACTGGCATTTCTTGTGAGTCACCACATAGTAAGAGATTGGGGAACATTTGGTGCGTCACTAGATATTGTTTGTAACAGTGGCACGCCAAATTGGCTCAGAGGGCACACTGGTGTCAGGATGATTTTAAGGCATTAAAATGAACATTCCAACCTGTCTCAGAGAGGGGTGTGAGACTGATTTTACCTTTGTTTCATTATTTAAAGACTATTGTCATTTTTCTTCTTCGCACATGTTTATTTAATACTATTTGGTTTGAAATACATTATACAATAACATTATGAAATGAATTCTTGTACAACAGGAATGGGGTACACTAAAATAGATGACAAGGGAATCTTTGACTTTACCAGTTACCAGAAGGCTGAAATCCTCAAAGCTTTCATCAAGGCTCTGGACATCAAAAGGTACAAGTATATTTGAATAATTAGCACTTGCACATTCCCGTAATAGCGGGAATCGGTGATGAAAGTGAAATTGGCAGAAGCTGACTTTTAAGCTTTTTATTTCTGATGAAAAATTATTTCCTAAAGCTTTACTATACATGTATACCGTTTATATTGATATTGATTAAGCATAGCATTACAAATCATTGTCAGGTATTTCTATTACAATAGGTAACACAATAGATAACACAATAGGGCTTTGTTTGACAAGTCAGTACAAATAATGTCATCAAATCATTATCTACTATGGCCAAATACTAGGTTTTGTTTCTGCCCTAACTATTTGCTATGTGATAGTTTAGTATACGTGATTAATTACGATTCTTCAGGTGCCTTTTAGTATACAGCAAAAATTAACCTCAAAAAAGTACAAACTCACTTTGTGTCCCTTTAAGGTTAACATATAATGCGCCTCAGAAATAAACTCGGTTAAAAAAAATTTGGTTACTTTGTTAAAGGAAACCCAAACCCATTCTCAGTTAAAGTCAAGAAGAAGAAAATGGGGTCTTACCATGCAAACATTTGAATGAAAGTCAAAATGATCCATTTTAGAATCCAATATGGCCGCCCAACACTGTGTTAACACTATTGGGAAAATAGAAGATTGGCGATTTCCTTGAAAACAAAATGGTAAACCCTCAAGTTTCTTTATTTCAAAAGATCAGGAACAAACTTTCATATGGTGAAGTTTGGTAAAAAATTTAAAATATTTTGATTGTAATGGAAATTGGTTCCAAGGTGCATTCTATCTTAATTGTATTCCTTCCTACATGGATATTTGCTGTATGTGTTTTCCATTTAGTGAACTTGGAATTTTTATCTTTATCCCCTTTACCTGAAGAGGCTGCTATTGAAATGGGCTTCAATCGTCCGTCTCTTTGTAAGTGTAATGAATAATTTCTCTGACATGCAATATCCAATTTAATTCAAACCTGGCACAAAGGTGATATGTTGTATTGGACATATCAAATGTCATAATAAGTTACCAGTGTGTATGCTTACATACTTCTTTATATGCAAGTATACAATTCTGCTGTACAAAAAAAAATGTTTTTCAGAGAGCTGTCATTAAAATGATCTTGACTGTCTGTTTTCAGAATTGAAACTATGGTAGGATATTCACTAGCAGGACATATTGTGGCAAGAGTTGCTGGTGATGAAAATTTTGATATTTTGAAATCTGTCACCTTGTTGTCTGGAATAGGAATACGACCACATAGGTAAAGTTGTGTATTTATTGCTTGGAATGCCACATCTGCATATATGCAGACAGTCCCTTCCTGGTTCCCAGGCCACATCTGCATATATGCAGACAGTCCCTTCCAGGTTCCCAGGCCACATCTGCATATATGCAGACAGTCCCTTCCAGGTTCCCAGGCCACATCTGCATATATGCAGACAGTCCCTTCCAGGTTCCCAGGCCACATCTGCATATATGCAGACAGTCCCTTCCTGGTTCCCAGGCCACATCTGTATATATGCAGACAGTCCCTTCCAGGTTCCCAGGCCACATCTGCATATATGCAGACAGTCCCTTCCAGGTTCCCAGGCCACATCTGCATATATGCAGACAGTCCCTTCCAGGTTCCCAGGCCACATCTACATATATGCAGACAGTCCCTTCCAGGTTCCCAGGCCACATCTGCATATATGCAGACAGTCCCTTCCAGGTTCCCAGGCCACATCTACATATATGCAGACAGTCCCTTCCAGGTTCCCAGGCCACATCTACATATATGCAGACAGTCCCTTCCAGGTTCCCAGGCCACATCTACATATATGCAGACAGTCCCTTCCAGGTTCCCAGGCCACATCTACATATATGCAGACAGTCCCTTCCAGGTTCCCAGGCCACATCTACATATATGCAGACAGTCCCTTCCAGGTTCCCAGGCCACATCTACATATATGCAGACAGTCCCTTCCAGGTTCCCAGGCCACATCTACATATATGCAGACAGTCCCTTCCAGGTTCCCAGGCCACATCTACATATATGCAGACAGTCCCTTCCAGGTTCCCAGGCCACATCTACATATATGCAGACAGTCCCTTCCAGGTTCCCAGGCCACATCTACATATATGCAGACAGTCCCTTCCAGGTTCCCAGGCCACATCTACATATATGCAGACAGTCCCTTCCAGGTTCCCAGGCCACATCTACATATATGCAGACAGTCCCTTCCAGGTTCCCAGGCCACATCTACATATATGCAGACAGTCCCTTCCAGGTTCCCAGGCCACATCTACATATATGCAGACAGTCCCTTCCAGGTTCCCAGGCCACATCTACATATATGCAGACAGTCCCTTCCAGGTTCCCAGGCCACATCTACATATATGCAGACAGTCCCTTCCTGATTCCCAGGCTACATATATTCAAACATAAGACTCTACACGAAAGTATGGGCTATGATTCAAACAAGTTAACTCATTTGCATTTATAAATCAGATTATTACCTCTTCACTTCATATTTGGGTAAATTAATATTCATATGACAATATATATATATATATATATATATATATATATATATATATATATATATATATATATATATATATATATATATATATATATATATATATATATATATATATATATATATATATATATATATGTACTGGGTGGATAAGGAAAAAGTAGTTGTTGGTTGTATGTTTTATTCCTTTCATTAAAGTTGATAATTGTAGAGCAGTAAGCGCCTACTCTATAGTGGCAAAAGTCCTTGGACTATATATTTGTGTATGGTCATGCACCATAGCATATGGAAAGAGTCATGTGCAAGTCTATGTTTCCTGACATAGGATTTTTTTTCAAGTAGAAAAACAAGGTAAATCTTTTCCATGATTAAAAATCTGAAATAGATACCATTTCTCATCCATTTTATCACTTTAACGACAATCAGTTAACTGGCATGTATTTATCTTTATAGCCTCTATGTAGTTTTGAAAAAGGCCTAAAAAAAATTAATTGTTTGGTTTCGGTTACCCGCCCCACCTAGTTTTCACAGCCAACCCTCAATTTTTTGTACATATTCAAAATATAATGATAATAAAAATTGCCTTAGTTGTGAAGTCTCGTATGAAATCACAAAAATTTTTAAAAAGACAATATAAAACTGTTCTTCCAATCTGTAATAGCTGTACATCTGATGAGAAGAAATAACACAGAGACCATATGGAAAACAATGGAAAACATAACTAACCTGAACTAGACTTATATGAAAAAAAATATATATAAAAGAAACTAAATATAAAATCTACTTACCCCACCTATTCTAAAATTGAGCGTAATTGGAATCAAGCGATATTTTTTTATTTGGCCTAATGGTTGTAATAAAAATGATTATATTCCACCAGATTAGTACGACCTCTGGCGGTAGTGAAAATACTGGGTATGTTCCTTTACTGGACTTTACGTATACCAATCATCGGTTCACTGATTGCAAGGTTGTTTAAACCAATTTATGGTATGCTTGATCTGAGAGGGAAAACCCTGGAATCTAATTGTTATAGTGTATATGAAGGAGCAAAGTTAAACTTTGAAGAGGTAAGTATTGCCATTTTCAGAAAAGGTGCAGAAACATCTGTAACAGAAAGAAATCTGGTAAATCTTGCATAGATTTTCAAAGCGCCCACCATGTAACGTTGGTGTGGGACTTTGAATTGTCGTAGAATTAACCTACTTTCTATACCCCATTCAAAGCATAATTATTCATCAACATTAACCATCCACCAAGTGTGTCTTGCATGAACCCAAACTTTTTAAGTTAGTGTCATATGGTAGTTATGCTTTCTCACATATGCATACGTCACCCCATCTATAGATAAAGCTGCTATGTATTAGATAACCTACAGCTAATGCTTTCAGAAAGAATTGAAGACCTGTCTATTGTTCAGATCCGCCTAGACTGGCATTGGAAATAAAATTGATTGATTGGTTGGTTGGTCGGTTGGTTGGTTGGTCGGTCGGTAGGTCGGTCGGTTGATCATTGATTGATTGATTTATGTATTTATTTATTTATTGATTTATTGAAAATTATTGATTGATTGGTTGGTTGATTGGTTGGTTGGTCGTCGGTCAGTCGATCGGTTGATTGATTGATTGATTGATTGATTGATTGATTGATTGATTGATTGAAAATTATTGATTGATTGATTTATTGATTTGATTTCACCCATCCACTGTATTACATCATTCTGGGTTTAGTCAGGAAACGTTCATTTTTTAGTGTTAACTGATTTGAGACATGTTCTTATAATTAATTTGTCATATTATATTTCAGTGTCACAAGGATTTATTATCTATATCAAGTAGGAAGCTGCCAATACTTTTATTCCATTCAGAGGATGATCCGATCACTGAGAAGGAAATAGCAGAAGAAAACATGGAAATACTAGGTTTGACTGCAGATGATGTCATCAGATATGACAACAATGGACACTCTACTCAAACATTCCCTGGTAATTTTTTGTTGAGTCAGACAATAAAATGTAGCAATGTTAGTGACATTTTTGTCAAGCCAGACGATAAAATGTAGCAATGTTAGTGGCATTTTTGTTGAGGCAGATGATAAAATGTAGCAATGTTAGTAAGATATCTGTTAAGCCAGATGATAAAATGTAGCACTGTTAGTAAGATATTTGTCAAGCCAGATGATAAAATGTAGCACTGTTTGTAAGATATTTGTCAAGCCAGATGATAAAATGTAGCACTGTTAGTGACATTTTTGTTGAGGGAAATGATAAAATGTAGCAATGTTAGTAAGATATTTGTTAAGCTAGACAGTAATCTGCCGCTACTCAACTACTTACCATATTTATGATGTTCTACCAGCTACCATGCATAAATTAGTACATGTATTTACAAATTACCTGATGTATTGCATTTATGTTCATGAAGACACATTAGTCAGAAATGATTTTCACGTTTTAGTTTTTCCAGCAAAATAAGCAAAACTTAGCCAGAAGTGAAATTTCTGAGGTTTACACTATTTACATATACTGTCTCTCTCTCTTTTTTTTTTGCAGAGTCCAAGCTACACAGAGCAGTATGGTTTGCTAAAGGTGGACACAGACTGCAGAACTCACAAACTGATGTAGTCAGTGAACAAATACCAGCTATGGTGTTTGCTGTCAGTAAAAATATACACTAACATTTAACTAAGAGATTGTCATAAAATACATACTTGCAAGCAAACTAAACATTCACACACACACACACACACACACACACACACACACACACACACACACACACACACACACATACACACACACATACATACATACACACATACACACACATGTATACATGTACATTGTACATACATACATTCATACATACACATGCATACACACACACAAATGTATATACAATGTACATACATACATATATTCACACACACACACATACATACATACATACATACATACATACATTAATACATGCATACATGATACATGCACACACAAACACATACATACGTACACACACAGACATTCATACACACGTATGCACACACATACACAAACACGAACACATGTACATACATACATACATACATACATACATACGTACATACACATATATTCATACATGCAGACATGCACACATACACATACACATACACATACATACACACATACATACATACATACATACATACATACACATACACATACATACAAACACACATACATACATACATACATACATACATACATACATACAT
>NC_135565.1:5896641-5949141 GCF_964340395.1 Glandiceps talaboti
TTTCACAAAGTTAACCTTCAACACTCACAAACTGAAAGGCGGGATACACACACGTATGCACGCACGCACACACACACACACACACACACACACACACACACACGCTTACACACACACATACACACACACGCACACGCATACACACACACACACACACACGCACGCACACGCACACGCACACATACACACACGCACACGCATACACACACACACGCACACGCATACACACACACACACGCACGCACGCACACGCACACACACACACACACACACACACACACACACACACACACACACACACACACACACAAGTAAAAATAGCTAAAAATCACAAACGAATTCCACGATCCCCTAACATTTCATGCACACGTAAAGAGACAGTGAAACTATTCAAAGGATGAAATGTAATACAAGTCTTCATATTTCCAACATGCTGTGCCAAAGTGTTATTAATCTAATTCATTTTGTTTTCTTTCACTGTTTGTAACAAGTTCATCTTGTTACTGATTGCATGTCGACAATTGTATGAAATGAATATAATATAAACACTGCCGTATGCTGCCATCACCGGATATGAGCTGATGTTAAATTATCTAAGAACCATGCTCACATACTGCCTCTTTCAATTTAACGTTTAGCTGCTCAACTTGTTAAACATCATACGAAAATCAATAAAAGAACGTGCACATGGTACATTTAAAACAGCGAGATTGAATCACCAATATAGTATCTTGCGAAATTTAGTCTAAATGAAGTATACTAATATGCCACCATGCCGCAGACTATCAAATATGCAGACGTCAAAACATTGGCGCCCATCTGTCTGTGTCTAATTTCATTACATTTATATATGGTTTATTTCATGTCCTAGACATTTTGATTGTCTTATTGTTACAGTAGAACATACAGTTTCTTACTGGTTTCTGCGTGGTTGTATAGAACAGAGCCGCTGAACGGTAAATTGAAACGGGCTGTAGTATACTTACCCCACAAAGAGCTGGCGTAAAGAAAACCCAAGAGATAAAATTCCACATGTCAGGACGCCATCCTAACATCAACTCAAAGTGTTCGTACATACGTTTAGGACCTGCAATATGTCATATATACAAATGAAACTATTTACCTCAAGCAGAGTGATGTTTAGTCTTTTACTGCACTGTTGTGTAACACTGATAGTTGTCATCGCCTAGCCCCCGAAACCACTGCAACGCTTACTTGATAATGTGAACAATTTGTAATTACAATTGGTGAAAATGTATACCCAATAACCTGATTACAACCATGACGTTATTCAAATGAAGTTATTATGTAAGTGTACACCCAATAACCTGATTACCACTAATGACGTTATTCAAATGAAGTCATTATGTAAGTGTACACGCAGAGCAGAGGGGAACACGGGAGGGAAAGCATGAAGCATGTCAAGTGTATATGTGATTATTTACAAGTAATTAATATAAATTTAACACACAGGTGTTTGATAACGACTTGGGGGGGGGGGGGGGTCGGCTAACTGAATCAGCTTGAGTGGTTCTCAATAAAAGCTGGTTGGTTTCGAGTGCTAAGAGGAACGACGATAGTTACCATAGCTACCAATATAACACAATAGCACAGTAAACTGGCTAGGCAGTGTTTGGTGAGACAAAACTCTTACGATAGTAACATTTACTAATTAAAATTTCATCGTCTGACTCAAGAAGAATCTTACCAACATTACAACATTTCATTATCGGAAATGATATGAGATGAGATGAGGTGAGGTGAGGGTGAGGTGAGCTGAGCTGAGCTGAGCTGAGATGAGGTGAGGCGAGATGGGGTGGGGTGGGGGTGAGGTGAGATGAGATGAGATGAGATGAGATGAGATGGGGGTGAGGTGAGATGAGATGAGGTGGAGGTGAGGTGAGGTGGTGAGGTGAGGTGAGGTGAGGTGAGGTGGGAGTGAGTTGAGGTGAGGTGGGGTGAGGTGGGGTGGGATGAGGTGAGGTGGGGGTGAGGTGAGGTGGAGGTGGGGTGAGGTGGGAGTGAGTTGAGGTGAGGTGGGGGTGAGGTGAGGTGAGGTGAGGTGGGAGTGAGTTGAGGTGAGGTGGGGGTGATGTGAGGTGGGGTGAGGTGAGGTGAGATGAGATGAGGTGGGAGTGAGTTGATGTGAGGTGGGAGTGAGTTGAGGTGAGGTGAGATGGGGGTGAGTTGAGGTGAGGTGGGGGTGAGGTGAGGTGAGGTGGGGTGAGGTGAGGTGAGATGAGATGAGGTGGGAGTGAGTTGATGTGAGGTGGGAGTGAGTTGAGGTGAGGTGAGATGGGGGTGAGTTGAGGTGAGGTGGGGGTGAGTTGAGGTGAGGTGGGGTGGGATGAGGTGAGGTGGGGGTGAGGTGAGGTGGAGGTGAGGTGAGGTGGGGGTGAGGTTAGGTGAGGTGAGGTGGGAGTGAGTTGAGGTGAGGTGAGGTGAGGTGAGATGAGATGAGATGAGATGAGGTGAGGTGAGATGAGGTGAGGTGAGGTGAGGTGAGGTTAGGTGAGATGAGATGAGATGAGATAAAACAAGATAAGAAAGGGTGTGCGAGAATTAATGTTTAGGGACTCTGGGTTTACACTTGGTAATGAAAATTTCTACTCATAGAGTCATAGAATCAAACGATACTGATGTAACATCGATCAGCGACATTTTGGGATTTTCTTCAAAGACTGTGATTAGAAATCTTTTGATTATGATTAGAAATCTTTTGATTATGATTAGAAATCTTTTGATTATGATTAGAAATCTTTTGATTATGATTAGAAATCTTTTGATTATGATTAGAAATCTTTTGATTATGATTAGAAATCTTTTGATTGTGATTAGAAATCTTTTGATTATGATTAGAAATCTTTTGATTATGATTAGAAATCTTTTGATTGTGATTAGAAATCTTTTGATTATGATTAGAAATCTTTTGATTATGATTAGAAATCTTTTGATTGTGATTAGAAATCTTTTGATTATGATTAGAAATCTTTTGATTATGATTAGAAATCTTTTGATTATGATTAGAAATCTTTTGATTATGATTAGAAATCTTTTGATTGTGATTAGAAATCTTTTGACTGTGATTAGAAATCTTTTGATTATGATTAGAAATCTTTTGATTATGATTAGAAATCTTTTGATTGTGATTAGAAATCTTTTGATTGTGATTAGAAATCTTTTGATTGTGATTAGAAATCTTTTGATTATGATTAGAAATCTTTTGATTATGATTAGAAATCTTTTGATTGTGATTAGAAATCTTTTGATTGTGATTAGAAATCTTTTGATTATGATTAGAAATCTTTTGATTATGATTAGAAATCTTTTGATTATGATTAGAAATCTTTTGATTGTGATTAGAAATCTTTTGATTGTGATTAGAAATCTTTTGATTATGATTAGAAATCTTTTGATTGTGATTAGAAATCTTTTGATTGTGATTAGAAATCTTTTGATTATGATTAGAAATCTTTTGATTGTGATTAGAAATCTTTTGATTATGATTAGAAATCTTTTGATTGTGATTAGAAATCTTTTGATTATGATTAGAAATCTTTTGATTGTGATTAGAAATCTTTTGATTGTGATTAGAAATCTTTTGATTATGATTAGAAATCTTTTGATTGTGATTAGAAATCTTTTGATTGTGATTAGAAATCTTTTGATTATGATTAGAAATCTTTTGATTGTGATTAGAAATCTTTTGATTGTGATTAGAAATCTTTTGATTGTGATTAGAAATCTTTTGATTGTGATTAGAAATCTTTTGATTGTGATTAGAAATCTTTTGATTATGATTAGAAATCTTTTGATTGTGATTAGAAATCTTTTGATTATGATTAGAAATCTTTTGATTGTGATTAGAAATCTTTTGACTGTGATGAGAAATTTTCATTACAAAGAAAGGGTGTAGAGTTTTTCACTTTGGTCACACTTTTGAAAGCAACTAATAAGTTGTAAGATCGATCGGTTCTATAGAACAAATAACATAAACTGTCATCTAAATATGGTCGAAATATTTGGACTGATCTGTTGTCCATACTGCATAACTTACCATACACCCAGCCAATAGCAGCGGCTTGAAAAAATGAAACCCACAGTAAAGCTATGCCGCTTGCTGAGTAGTAGTCAAAGATCTGGAAAACATACATACCGCCCTGCAAGGCAAATTAGGTTTAGTTTACATTGCTGACAGTTAATATAATATGGATATCAATCCTGTGTCGACATTATAGAATTTATTAATTATAGTGACCCAAGCTAGCTGAGTTTCTAGTCGTGTCAACTGATCAAAATACTAATTATATAAAACCTACACGACGGATGATAAGGCCAAACCAAAACAAATTGTGTTTCCGATATCTTGACCAACCCTTGTTTAATCCTACACTTTTTTGTAAACATTAAATAAAAAAAGATTTAAAAAATTGTGTCTTTTTATTCTTGACCTTCAAGGCTTCATGCAGAATACCCCTATCACAGAAGGGGCATTCTGACCGACATTTTGTTTGTTTTTGGGTGGAAACAATATTTTTTAATCACAAATAAAAACCATTAAAAAGATAACATAAACTAAATAAAATCCCGACCTACCTACCTACCCTACTTAACTTTTCTGAAGCCATATTATCGGAAATACACAATTATGTTTTTTAAGCCTTATAATATTTCTATATTTTTTTTTATCATTTCAAGAGCAAGCTGTCATATGGCAAAGTTTTAAAAAATGTTGAATAACTTAAAGGAAAAGTGGTCCCCTTACGAGAATATACCTAGGACGACATTTCAGATGTCTGAATACCACTAAAAGTAAATTAGTTCTTTGTATATATAAACGACTATTCTCGGTCTTTATGTAATATAACAAAAGAAACGTGAGGGGCATCATCTTGTTCGCCAATCCTTTACTTTCCTGTTAATACAATACTTGACGACAAATATATTGGATTCTCAAATGACGACATTTAGATATAATTTCGGCATCGATTTCAAGAATTAATGTGGTGACGTCAGATTTGTTTAATTGTTTTTTCAATTGTGAACAGGGTTTAAGTTTTATTGGACAAGTAACAGCAAAGGTGAAAAGAATTTGTATCCAAGGTGGCTTCTACATAAATACAAAACGGAAAGCCCAGAATAGATTCTGATAGTTTTGTACGTATTAGAAATACAGAAATGTCGGTAATTATCAGCAGATTATTGTTGTTAAAAATTGTTTCTGGTCAGGACATTTTGTCTAAAGTGGTGCGACGATGCAATTTTTTTGTTCATTCTCAACAAACCTGTCACTCAATATATTACATGTATTAATGGCAGTTACTGTTCGTTTTATTTTGTACTTTAGAGAAAGTGTGTATGTGAGGCAGATGTCATTTGCTTGTTCATGATTGGCTCGGCATGCATATGTCTACACTGATTTAGGGAGGGTTATTTTCTTGTGTTTCCCCCGGATCTGCTGACTGCATGGACTAGCTAGACAAACACCCGACACGAGGGTGTTAAAGGGGTGTGCAATTGTCTCTTTTTTTGGCCTAACTGGTACCTACACCATGCACTCATTTTATCAACTATAAGTGAATGTGTTATGTCAGGTTACGCATCATATTAAGAGATTTAAAGGCGAGCAAAATAGGCTTGTTTCGCCTAAATAACCAGCATTTTTAAGAAGCTTAGAAACGCCCTTCATCACCAACCTTGCAGTACACGACCTCCACTAAAACAGAGTTACAAAAATTAGCTCTTCTCAGCAAACTTTGACAAAACGTATAGCTATATAGCTGCATTTCAGAGAGATTGCACGTAAAAGTGTTCGGTGAAAATGGGTTGTCGTTGTTTTGTACCTAGAATTGATCAAGTCTTCTGACCCTTCACATCTCGACAATTAACACCACAGGGCAATTAATTTTTTTCGCTGACGTATCAGTACTCAGACATCTGCGCTGCCGTAAAACGGCTAGTGATTTGCGACGATGGGCTGCTGTTTTCACTCTATCTTTATTTGAATGACAAATTTAAACCCAGGTGTGTTCTTTTTTGTGGAATAGTGACCAGGGTGAGTGATTGCAAACAACTAGGTGGTGGTGGTGGTGGTGGTGGTGGTGGTGGGGAGTTGTAAATATTTTCCCTCATAAAACTAAAGTTTAAGAAATACATGAGCGAGATAAAAGTTGTTCTCCTTTGATTTCAGCATTTACAACAAAATCTTACCTCCATAATGAGAATCAATCCGATGAAAAACCAGAATATACAGCAGACGAGAATAAAGAATGGTTTCCTATACGTTCCAACTCGTAGTTGTTGTGGAAACAAATCACATATAGAAGTCACAAAACCTTCAACACTCACAAACTGAAAGGTGAAAGGTGAAAGGTGAAAGGTGAACAAGTCATTTATAGAAGTCACAAAGCCTTCGACACTCACAAACTGAAAGGTGAAAGGTAAACAAGTCACACATAAAAGTCACAAAACCTTCAACACTCACAAACTGAAAGGTGAAAGATAAACAAGTCACATACTGAAGTCACAAAACCTTCAACACTCACAAACTGACAGGTGAAAGGTAAACAAGTCACATATAAAAGTCACAAAACCTTCCACACCTTCAAAACCTTGAAAAGTGTAGCTGTCACTAAAGTGTAAGGGAACGATCGTTATTCCTATAGCTTGTCACGGGAATAGTGGAAACAATGTTTATGATAGCATACAGAGCTTGCATAAGGAAGAAAAATGTCTGAAATGTCAGTATTTGACATTAATAGAATAAATACCTCACTGTCAAGTCCCAACAAAATGAGCATAAAGAAGAACAATATAGACCAGAGTGGGGCTATAGGCATTTCTGCTATCGCTGCTGGATAAGCTATGAATGCCAGACCAGGACCTGTAACCAATGGAAAAATATGAAAACATTATGTTTGACCCTTGAACTCGTCGATGTAGTAGATAGCACGGAACTTCTAAAGGTCAATTCGTTTATGTTTGAAAATAATACGCATACACGTGCGTGGAATGATGTCATAGCATAAGTGTGATGTCATAGATAATGATTCTCTAGATATGATGTCATAACAGCAAATATTACGTCATTTTAATAACGTGAGTTTATAGCTATGTTGTAACTGATATGATGTCATAACATAGAGTGTAATGTCATTGCATGATGTCATAGAATTATATAGATTATGTCATTTCCGAAAGTGTCACTGTACAGTTAGGATGTAATCGCATAAAATGTGACGGCATAACCTAAAGTGTGGTGTAATGAAATAAAATGTGAACATCACTGAATAAAGTGTGATTTCATATCTCTCATGTAATCGCACAAAATGTGTCATATCCAAAATTGTGATGTCATAGCATAAAGTTTGAATGTCAGTGCATCACATCTGTGATGTAATCGCATCAAATATGATGTCATAACCTAGGATGTGATGTCATAACTGTATAATATAACTGTCATGTGTAGCTATGATGTCATAGCATAAAGTATGATGTCATCGCTATGACTTCATGGTGTAACTGATTTTGTATCGTTAAAAACCAAAGTATGGAATTTGATGTCATAACATAAAGCATGATGTCATGGCATAGAGTGTGATGTCATAACTATGATGTCATAGCACTATATGTGATGCCAAAGCACAGATTGTGACGTCATAGCCTAAATTTTTATGTCATCACATTTAGTATCTGATGCCATAGCATAATGTTTGACGTCATAACACAAGGCGTTATGTCATAACATACCTGATTTTGCAACCTTCTCGACTGGCACGTCATATTTATTTGCCATGAAACCAAGTACAGAAAATATAACAAACCCGCCAAGAAGACTGGTCCCACTATTGAAACACGCAAATGTAATACAGTCCCTGGAATAAAAAAAATGAGATTCAATTTTGTTCTTGTTGTATATATTTCTGAATAGTCTGGAAGGAGAAGAAGTATTCACATAGTAGGGTATGTGAATATGTACCGCGGTTTTGAAGTCCTCCCCTTTTCGACCCATGTAGAATTTTTACTCTCCATTTTCCAAGCCATTATGTACAGGTTTGACCCACTTATTTGAATGCACATACGATTTTTGATCCCACTTTTAACTCCACTTTTTAAATCTTTGTAGAACTGTTGATACTGTACTTATCACCCAGCCAAGTACCTCCACCCCCTCCAGGTTTTCAAACTAATATTCTTTACGATAGGCGAGGTGCTATGCTTCCTGGAAATATGGACTTGTGATAAATCGGGGACATAGATATTTCTAATGTAATGCAACAAGTGTATACATATGTATTACCTTTAAGTGTCATACTAACTTACAAATCATAATGTCTCGAATGTTACACATTTTGTGGGATACGTAGACCAAGTCTTAAGCTTTGCAAAAGAAAATACCGAATACAGACAGAGGGGCAGACAGAGAGGCAGACAGAGAGACAGAGAGGCAGACAGAGAGGCAGACAGACAGAGAGGCAGACAGAGAGGCAGACAGACAGACAGACAGACAGACATTTTACCCTCACTTCTGTACAATTCTTCTCGCTATATGTATTCATTTCATTAGTTGTTCTACAAAACAGTATAAGAACAATCACCTGTAGAAATTGTTATGAAACTTGTTATAACTGCCCAATGCTACAAGTGTACCAAGACCAATGGAATAAGAGAAGAAAATCTGGGTGCCAGCATCAATCCATACCTACATGGAAAAACAGAGTAATCGACAGTAATAGACCATTCAATTAAACAACGCCCTCTACTGGTCGTGTAAATTTTATAAAATATAACATTCTCAGACACATATTCTTTCTATACGACTTCCGTGCTATGTGAATAGTGCCCTAGAATAAATAGAATGTCACTCACTATATAGTGCCCCAATATGCAAATTAAGGTCACTATTGGCCAATAGTCCATAACATGTGGTACGATCTAAGCCAATCACAGAAGGCCATATGAACATGATGTGTTATAAAGTGAATTATATATGATCATGTTTCGTTATACCATTGACAACAGAGAAAAATGTGCAGCATCTTGCTTCTCTCAGTTAATACCATGGCAGGATCAAATTAAGCACCGCAAAATGTTCTTCACATTTTAATAGTAATGAATTAACAATACTTTCACGGGACTATGTCAATTTCACTATGAACTTTGACCTTATTTATGAATATTCATGAGGTTATCTCGTACTCACCTGACTTTCCTTTAATTTGTCGATGTTAGGTCTCAAATAAAAAATGATACCATTCAAGGCGCCTTCAAGTGTGACAGCACGAATTAAAAGGATGAACAGCAATATGTAGGGAAAAGTAGCAGTAAAATACACCACCTGAAATGAAAGATTGTAGTGATTGCTTTTGAGTGATACTACAACACCTCGGTAATACTCTACTGCGCATGTACTTTGCAATCACACACACACAAAACTGTTTTGTTACTATCGTCTTCATAAACCTTGACTACACCACTTTTAAAATTCCTGGTGAAATAAAGTCACTATGTGGACGTCTTCGGACTCCTTGCATTTGTCAAGACAAAGGGACTTCAGTAGTTGTGATGTTGTCATCACTAGATGCTTTCCCATAAACCCTTGCAGGAAAAACACCAAAAATGGCTGAACACTTGTCAAGTGCAGTATAGTAGGGCTCCATTGCAAGATTTCAAAGTTGAATAAGTTACCGGGGTGTTATGTTATTTTATCACCCAAAACCATATTAAAAGTTGCAACTATACAAACAAATGGCATTGTAGACACTGATGGTAGTTCTGATAATACTACTACGGAATCCAACCTATCGGCAAACTAAGATAGAATCTAACTAGAATTTGTTTGTAGCAAACGAGTAGATATAGGCTGGCAATGGACTATGCTGTAATTACACTCACAATAGGATGGCAAGTTTCGTCAAGTGGTCATACATTCAAACTCAACTCATTATAATTTATCAGTGTTTATACTATTTATACCACATGATGATTATATCCACATAACCAAGGCACAGCTATCACCCACTCGTGTGATCTACCACAAGCAACAACAATAGTTTTTTTTTGTTATATCTTTAATAGTTTGCCGATAGCTTGCTTTCCACAGCAGTACTTGGCTAGTCGTACGTACCCTTCCAGTTGATCGTACTCCTTTGAACACACACAGATAGACGAGTATCCATACACCGAATAGTGATAACGCCATCTCCCAGTTAACTGTTCCCATTTCATGCAAACCATCCGATAACCTCAAAGTTTTTCTCCTAGTTGTTGTAGATTTAAAAAGAAATATCTATGTATTTAAGCCATTCAACAACTATTGCTGAAATGTACTGCGATGCTGGAAAATCACCGTGGGTTATTTTAAGGAAAAGTTCTATATTTATGATTGATTGTGGTGGTGGTGGTGGTGGTGGTGGTGGTGGTGGTGGTGGTGGTCATTAAAAATGTCAACAATTTAAAAATTTAAATTTAAATATAAAAAAATGAAAAATAAATGAAAAATTAAGAAAATTAGATAAATTGAGAAGCAAGAACATTTAGGACTGTACACTAATGATTTATTATATTATATATGAGCTATGTACATCATTTTATCATTCCGCTCAGGTTTTCTCATTTTACCCCACATAAAGGCAATTTTTCCGCATTATTTCTATCCTTCGATAGCTCAGTTGGTAGAGGAAAACCAGTCATCCTTAGGTCACTGGTTCGAATCCTGCTCGAAGGAGTATTATTTTCTTCTTCAAATCTCCAAATTAAACTGAAGAAGTACTCTTATTTTAAAAGCAACTGTAAGCTATCGAAGGATAGAATAAAGACAGAAAAAATCTTTATGATCAACTGACCAACCATTCATTTTGAAGGGGTTACGATTAAAAAAAAATAGAATATTATAAGTACGGACGCCCTAATTATAGCATTTGGTCACGTGCTAGGGGGTCAACTAGAACCGGTAGGTTGCTTTGTATTATTGTGTGAATTCAAGTACAGATGGGGACGAAGTGGAATAGTGAACATCGTTATAATTATGGTGTTCCAATTTCTATCACACAGTAAAATGAACAAATAGAATTGTATGATCATGGGAGTGGCATATCACCAAATCAATTACCATAGCAACAATTGGCACCAAGCCTTCGATAGCTCAGTTGGTAGAGCGGAGGACTGTAGAGGCACAGCT
Source organism: Glandiceps talaboti (assembly GCF_964340395.1). NCBI lineage: Eukaryota > Metazoa > Hemichordata > Enteropneusta > Spengelidae > Glandiceps > Glandiceps talaboti. The sequence goes on from NC_135565.1 coordinate 5,907,821, forward strand.
GTTATCCTTAGGTCGCTGGTTCGAATCCGGCTCGAAGGAGTCTTTTTTCTTATTTTTTTATCATATCATTGCAAATCAGATAAAGGGATTAGACTAAATATATTCGTCGTATGGTGGCGCCCTATTGTCACCCCAACCCCTCTCACTGCTTGGAGTGTGTTGGGGGGGGGGGCAGGGCAGGCTGACGAAACACCCAAATACAGTATGTCTTACAGACTTATAATCAAATTGTTTTAATCAATGTATTTCGTACTCTCAACGCATTTTCGTTTTGGAGAAACTTCAAAACTAAAGCAAGTGATTAAAACAGGAATACATCATTTTGAGTCAAGACATTTTGTACATATATGAGATTAGATCATAGGACATGATCCACTAAATCAATCAGTATCACTATCAGCGTGGTCTGGTATTGGTGTGTTTGATTTTCACACTGTATTATAATCCAAGTTTGGTTTGGTCAAAAAATTGTAAGTTACCACCAAAGAAACGCCAATAACGCCTTCGATAGCTCAGTTGGTAGAGCGGATGACTGTAAACGCATTTCTTTCACAAGACAAGCCGTCGGGTTTGTCTTTTAATAAAAGGGGAAAAAACGGATGACTGTAGAGTGAAAGCTGTCATCCTTAGGTCGCTGGTTCGAATCCGGCTCGAAGGAGTAATTTTAATTTGTTTTGAAATTATTATTATCATTTTATTATTACTTAGTTTGAAGACACTGAGCAAACTATCACCTGTATGATTCATTTTCATTTGCCCAACTCATAATTTTACGTTTCATTTTGATTTCAACTATTCCTATAAAAAGTACATTTGATATAGCTTTTGACTATCATCCGTTTTAATTAGGAAAAATAAAATTGAAAATAACTCCTATATCATATTAAGTTTCAAGACACCACATAAATTTGTTAAATGCTTACTTCCAATAACTTACATCATGCATGTATATGCATTTTATGTATAATCATTTGCATATGACCCTGTAGTTTATAGGTCTCTCGTAAATCATGTAAAATTCTGCTTAGAAACAAAATGGCGTCCCTAGTTACCTGCAAGATTTTCGTAGCGCGGGACCCAGAGTCGTACTTTTGTGTTTCGGATGACTGTAGCTGCAATAATTGTAGCTTTGTTTTTATTTACAATATTTTTTTTATTCTTTTCTATATTTCATTTTGTGTGACTCAATATTTCTTCGTTTTACTTTTTATTTTCTCACTGAGTGAAGGACTGAGAATGCCGGAGCGAAACCGCTACAGTTCCTGCAATAAGAATAACTGTTTCAGTGCTAAGCTTTCTTTCACAGGTGAGTAGGATTATTTGAACATGCAGATACAGATACAGTTAAATTTAAAATAACCAGTGCATGTATACTCACTCCCAGAATTCAACCACAGAAGCAACCGGTTCTCCAGTGAAATTGTACGTAGAGTTTGTGAAATTGTTCTTAATAATGTAATCATCCACGCAGTTGGGAGTGTTCCAGCTATTACCACACGTATTCCACGGTAGTTCTGTTCTGAATGACAACACCATGTAATACATTGCCCAGGCAAGGATTACAACGTAGTAGATACAAAGCCACTGTACAATGATAGTATTGGCAAAACCAATGCCTACAGATGAGATTACAGAATATTTTAATAATGCTGTGAGTAAAGTGCAGAATATTTCAAAAAAAGCCCCAAATAATGATGTGAGTAAAGTTACTTGATTACAAGGACATCAAACCCATTCTTAGTATATGTTCTATTTGTGTCCATGTGAAGGTCGGTGCACTTTTAAACAACAGGTGTCCCTCTAAGGTCCCCGTCCCTCGTCAAAACACGTTACCTTGAAATAGTGTACATATTCTACAGGCCTAGGCTGTAACACTACCCTAACTCAAAAACCGATATATCTTACCTTGAAATAGTGGACATATTCTCCAGGCAGTTATACCACCTTGACTCATAAACTGACCAAGGCCGACTTCAAGGATCAATAGAGGGGCTCCGGCACCCAATAACATAATGAAGTAAGGGATGAGAAATGCACCTATAAAAAATGGGAAACGAGGTGGTTATTAGATTTGGTTGTCATAGTAACTTAGTACTATATCATTGCGAATATAAGAAAATATTTTGATACATCTACACTTACACGTACTCTTACAAGGAATATGTTAGATCTGAGATAATTTCCTATGTTTTATATTGAAGTGGTTTTTTTTAATAATAGTACTTATAAAGTCAATAGATGAAAATCGCCATGTTTGAAATAAAAATGTTCTCCCACTGTGACGTCATTTGCATAGATTGTTACCTTACATCATTCATCAAACGATGTTTCTAGACACTTTGTGTTTTTCCTTCCACAGTTGCAGTGTTGAATTCTTAGGTAATATCGGAATGCAAGAATATCTATCCGATCTGGACGTGAATCTGGATATCAAGTTATTTGTATGGCCTCCTTAGGAGTGTCACGCTAATGGGGGGTGTCAAGGGTTAAGTAACTCTTAAATCGGTAGTTCAATCAACTTAGTTAGAAATGCTACTGATTTAAGTGTTCTAGAAATCATTTCTTTAAAGATGCAGGGGGCAGTTCGTTCCAATCAACGATCATTGTTCTGGTAAAGAATTTGCAAATTTCAGTTTTTGCATCAAGATGTTTGTATCTACCTGGATGACGGCGAGTACTCTTAGCTGAGGAAAGACGCAGTGTCACACACTTGACATTTTCTGATTTTTTGATCGCTTGGTAAGTCTAGAGACTATGGTGGACGTAGCATTCTGATTTTATGTTTCATTCAGTTTGTCTGACTCTCTCTCTCTCTCTCTCTCTCTCTCTCTCTCTCTCTCTCTCTCTCTCTCTCTCTCTCTCTCTCTCTCTCTCTCTCTCTCTCTCTCATCAGTAAATATGACATTCTAATTTCATTCAAATAATTTGTGGCCGACCTTATATATAAATAATGGAATCGTTTGCTTTTATTTGTGTTACATAGTAACACTGAAACGTCTTTTCAAAAACATACCATCAAAATACACACAGACACTCACTATACTGTCTATGCAAGGAGTTGTGACATACACATGATATGGTGCATTGTAAAAAAAATGATTTGTCAAATTAAAGTATTGTGCTTAAAGAGTCAGCACATAATGAGATATAATTCAAAGTGCAAAGTTGGCTTGGTACATAATCACAATATAGTTTTAAAAGGTGCAACTATAATAAGCGGAAGTTTTGTCCTGGGGTATTTTCCAATTCGGCATAATGGATTAGAAAGACATTAGCAAAGTCATGTTCAAGTAAAATGAAGCATCACTTAAATAACAAATTCAGGCGTGACTATAAAGATAGATGAGTTATTTGTGGTCTTTCCTGAAATTGAGCATACTGAATACAAACATATCAGTCATAATTTTGGAATACTGATATGGTTTAATATTCAAATGTGTATATATGTTGTTGTAGTGATATGTAGGTGCAAAGCTTAAATTGCTGTACAAGAGGATATCCATGACTTCGAATCTCAACATCTCTTTACCCCATCTAACTCATCGAGAAATCATAATCAAGACGTTGTTCGTGCAAATGAATAATGCCCCCCCCACACACACACTGCTAGATTGAGGTGGTGTCCTGGTGACAAATGTACCATACATGGACAAACGTAACTGCCCAAATAACTAGTAACTAGTGAGTGTAACTATTGCTGCGGGTCATTGCGGGCCACTGCAGGTCGCTTTGTACAGGTTGTGGGCTGCTGCAGGCCTGGGAGTGTAACATTGTGCGGGCTGTGGGCCGCGGGTCTGTGACTATTGATTGTGCGGGTTGCAAATCGCTGCGGGTCGCTATTATTTTTTCATCATTTTTTTAATTATTCTTTTTACCCAAGAAACTAGTTTGCTGGCCATGGTCACATGCTACACACAGTGTGTTATTTCTATAGAACCTATATGCTGGGTTAATTGCACACAAAATGTTGTATATTTACCCTTCCCCCCACCCCAACCCTAAAATGATTGCTATTTTCAAAAATGATTACACCAACATATTACAGGACTGTAATTTGTTTTGTAGTTCATTATGTCACTTGTTTTGAATGTTTACATTTCCTTTAGTTACATGGAAAAATGCTAAACATCCACATTACCCAATGTGTATAGTTTATGCATACATAACTCACACTAATGCCCTTAGTGGTTCTTGTAGTTTGAGTCTAGAAGGTTGTCACTGTCAGTAAAATTCAGGATGGTCAAATACCAAAAGTAAGAGCACAACTAACATATGGAATAAAAAATAAACAGTCCATTGCAAGTGATTGCATAAATAAATGATCTCTTTATTCAAATCCCAAATTAGATGACAACAACATTACATCAGTAGTTACATCAGAAACAGAAAGGAATGGTGGAAGCCACAATCCGGAAATTGAATAATTAGTACATCCAGTAATTATGTCTCTATTATTGTCACAACACAGCTCCCTGTACTGTATTCTGTTCATGTCAATACTAAATCATCATCATAGTGAGGACATGTCGTGTAGCTGGACCATATTTAAAATGTAGTCGCGACAATTTCTACATAACAATCGACATTATTTGCATGAACTTCAATCAACAGGTACCACATCTCCGACATCGTGAAGCAATTTAGTGACCGGATGGCGTGAATTGTGCAAGGCCGATTGTGGCGCCACTCCTCGACCTGCTCTGATCATTCAGCATCCTCACGGAATTCCTTTTTACTTATCGGCAATGATTTTACATTTTGCGGGGTCTTCTATGACAGTAATTACGGCTTCGAAAGCACGACGTACTTTTTTTCGTGGACAATGTTACATAAAGGAAGCATCTCATATCATAAGAGTACTCGTTTTGAACGACCCGCAAACCGAACCGCAGTTAAGCCTGTCGACCCGCAAAATAAAAATACTGATCATTAGTTATTAATGGGAATGATTCTATGATTGATTAACGAAGACATCATGTTAATGACTGTGTGGGGTGGCTTCAGTTGAAATGGAAATTTCACCTCATGACCTCATTGAGCTGGACGATTTGAAGCCACGGATAGCCTCTAGACATCATGCCCTATAGATTAGAATCGAAGCCACGGATAGCCTCTAGACATCATGCCCTATAGATTAGAATCGAAGCCACGGATAGCCTCTAGACATCATGCCCTATAGATTAGAATCGAAGCCACGGATAGCCTCTAGACATCATGCCCTATAGATTAGAATCGAAGCCACGGATAGCCTCTAGACATCATGCCCTATAGATTAGAATCGAAGCCACGGATAGCCTCTAGACATCATGCCCTATAGATTAGAATCGAAGCCACGGATAGCCTCTAGACATCATGCCCTATAGATTAGAATCGAAGCCACGGATAGCCTCTAGACATCATGCCCTATAGATTAGAATCGAAGCCACGGATAGCCTCTAGACATCATGCCCTATAGATTAGAATCGAAGCCACCGATAACCTCTAGACATCATGCCCTATAGATTAGAATCGAAGCCACAGATAACCTCTAGACATCATGCCCTATAGATTAGAATCGAAGCCACGGATAGCCTCTAGACATCATGTCCTATAGATTAGAATCGAAGCCACCGATAACCTCTAGACATCATGCCCTATAGATTAGAATCGAAGCCACAGATAACCTCTAGACATCATGCCCTATAGATTAGAATCGAAGCCACAGATAGTTCCTCACTAACTTTGCTGACAGAGATCCCATGTTTTTGAAGTACAAGTACATCCAGTACGTACAAGATGCATACAATTAAGTATATGTTAATAATATTTTCGTTCACTGATTTATCACCCTGATGTAGTGTGCACCTTGCTCTGACACAATTACTTTTCCAAATGGTTCCTCTTCAGTAACACAGACACCAACTGGGTAAATTAGTGGATCGGTACCACAATCAACCACAGTGATAAATCTACCCAGGGCGTCAAATTTCTGTACTTGATTGTTGCCCCTATCACAGACATACACATTATCATGCTTGTCTATAGTGATGCCATGTGGGTACAACAACTGAACATCATCACTCCCCTCGGTCCCAAAGGCATACAGATAGTCACCATCAGAGGTGAACACCTTGATAGAGTGACTATCTTTATCAGATACATACACATTCCCAGTGATGCAGGAAATGGCAATGCAGTATGGCTTTGTCAACTTGCCATCGGCACTTGGCTCATCACCAAATGACTTAATGAAGTCGCCATCTTGTGTGTACATAAACACACAAGATAAAGACCTATCGGAAACATACACCCTATTATTACATTCACTCAGGGCAATACCAAATGGTTGTTTCAGTTTGTCTTCTCCAAACTGTCGAACCAATTTACCATTTCCATCACAGACAACTATCTGATGATTGAGAAAGTCTGCTGTGAAAATAAATCCTTTGTTTGAAATTACTGAATAAATTGGAAGGTACGATTTTAGAAAGTTCTTAAACTGAATAAACCGTTGGTGTTGCCCTTGTAAGGTAAATAGCTGCATTCTGCGGTTTGTCTCCTCATTCACTATCACACTCCCACTTTCTGTAATTGTTACCCCCAAGGCATATCTATCTCCCCTTGCCCTGAACCCTGCCCTCCAAATTTGCATACCAACCCTTTCTGTGGAATGACCTTGACATTGACAGGTGACCCCTGTACTGGTTTCTTCCAAACTGACACTGACAATTCGTGATCTCCTTCGATCTCTGTCTGACTCTTCAATAAGAATGTTCCATCTTCATTGTCTGCTACCGTCATGCTCTCTGTCTTGTCACCAGGTGTTTTCGTTACAGCCGCGATATCTTTTGTTCTGATAAAGCCCCCTTGTAATTTTTGCACGGTACCAACTTTGATGTTTATTTGTCCTCCAACTCTCACATATTTCGGAATTTCCAATACTTCACACTCTGGAGTTGTATGTAGTGTTCCAAGACTCTTTGCTGTACAAAAGTCTTCTGTGGGTTTGAATTCCATGTAATCACACTCATTTGGCAAACAGGTTGTCTCCATCATCATAACTTCTTGTATTTGTGACGTCATTCCTTTCCTAGCAGTCATCAGTTGCGAGGCATTCCCATAATGCATGATACTTTCAGCAAATTCACGTGAACTTACTACATCACTTTGAATACACTCAATTTCTTTCAGTTGTGCTAGTAAGTTCATCCTTCTCCGATCGTATTCATCTTTCATTTCTCCAAGCAACTGTTTACCCTTGTCTTGTATCTTACGCGTTGTTTCTTCGATGGTTTTGTCTATATGGTCTTTCACTTTCACTTCTTCTTCTTGGTAACGTCGTTCCAGTGAGTCCGCCATTTGTTGAACCGCTGATTTGCTGTCACTAGCTTCGACTTCTTTCGTTTTCAGATCCCCTATCACTGACGTCACTTCTTTCATGTAGTCATCGGCTGCTTCGTCCAGGTATCTGTATTTGTGTTCTGGACGAGGATGATCGAATGCTATACATTCCAGACAAATTGGCCTCTCACAAGTATCGCAGTAAAATTTGAATTGGTTGTCAGGGTGCTTACTGCAGTAGGTGGGAGGCTGTAATGAGGAAGGGTCATTGAACTTGATCTTCTCATATTCTGCAATGACCATAAGTCGATGAGATCTCGTTAGTGGTACGTACCTATGGGTGTTGCAACAAATGTCACAGAAACTTATCGAACAGTCAATACAGCGTTCTGTGATGACCCCCTTCTTACAACCTTCACATTTCTTCGACTCGGACAAATTCTCATCTCGTTGTCTGAACTGTTCTACAAGATGATTTATATAGGTGTTCTCAGCAAGCCCTGACACTCCATCAGTTGGGACTTTGTGGGTACGACGGCAATTTGGGCAAACAAGACTGCCCCCTCGATAAGTTTTGAAAGACACGATTCACAAAAGCTGTGAAGACACGACAGTAGTTTGGCGTTTTTATATCTCTCTGAACAAATACCACAAACGAGGAGGTTCTCGTGTATTTGGTCGAGAGAGTGGAACTCCACACCGGCCATGATGGCTACGTCAACATGACGTGTGATCACTAGTAAACAAGCATGTGTCAAAAGGTTATTTCCTTATCATGACTGCCCTCTACGGTAGCTATAATATTTTTCAATCTGGTGTATATTAAACCATGGTTAAACTATGTGACTTATAGCATTTTGTTTTGTTTTGCTTTGTTTTGTTTTGTTTTGTTTTGTTCGTGTTTGGTGATGGGGGTAACGTTATACATGCCATATCCCGCCAGGCCTCAAAGTGGTACTTTAAGCTAAATAGCTGCCGAGTAGAAACACTATAGTAAGGCCTTTAATATTGAGCCAAATTGTTTTCATAATTAACTCAATTTTTATCTATGTTCTATTGTATTTCCTCACAATACATTACATTTCATAATATTCTGTTCTATTCAATCCATGACATTAAGTGGCCAAGTGATATATACGTATTGAATATCTCAAATAGAAATTAGATAAGCTTATGTTGACAAAATCTTTATTCTTGACGTTACTCTTTTTTGTCGAAGCATTCATATTCTACTCTTAGACTATCATAATCATAACTTGTCTAGTCTAGTCCTTTCTGTTATACTCTATTTTATTTTATTTTATTTTATTTTATTTTATATTATATTATTTTATTTCATTTTGTTCTGTTCTGTTCTGTTCTGTTCTGTTCTGTTCTGTTCTGTTCTGTTCTGTACTATTCTACTCTACCGGTACTCTACTCTACTCTACTCTGTTCTGTTCTATTCTATTCTATTCTATTCTATTCTATTCTATTCTATTCTATTCTATTCTATTCTATTCTATTCTATTCTATTCTATTCTATTCTATTCTATTCTATTCTATTCTATTCTATTCTATTCTATTCTATTCTATTCCATTCTGTTCATGGCGGCGCCAACCATCAACAGACAGTAGTTATGATCTATGTGGCAAGAAAAAAAGACACTGTGATTGTATATGAATTACTTTTATTGAGATAGTTTTTTCTCTGAAGCGAATCCTTGTAAAAAAAAAAAAAAAAAAAAAAAAAAAAAAAAAAAAAAAGACTTTATTCTCGTCATCAATTCGTCGATGCATACTATTTTGTAATACCGTACTTCGTACAAGAAGCTACCTGTAGGCTCTTTATCCTTACTTTCACACGCAAGCCAGCTTGTCTGGTTAAAGGCTTTCGAATAAACAATGTAGGTTTTTTTTTCTACGTTTACGTTACGACAACTCGCGTTTCGTTATTAACTTTGCGATGCTCAAAATGTGAGTCAAAACGTTCCAAAACCCCATTTTTGACAAATTATGCTTGAGAAGTTATGATTACATTATTTCCATATAATTTATTCAGTCAGTCAGTCAGTCAGTCAGTCAGTCGGAAAATACTCATGTTTGTCACTATCGACTTGTAGTGACAAGGCCCCTTAGGTCACTCACAGTTTCCTTGGTCGAACGAAGATAAATATTGGAGATTAGTATCAAAAGAGTACATCCGCTGTAAATGGGATGTCAAAGTAGATAGATAGCCTGCTGGGTGGTGAGTTAAGCTTTCATACTGCCTTTACAAGTATTGACAGCGAAACCCGCAGTAATTGCATGTTACTGTATATGTCAGAAATTAATGTACTACATGTAAGAAACCCCAGATATCAAAGGTCGCACTCAGTTATTGTACGTTGAAATTACGAAATACTTCTTGATATGTGTACGGTTTGATGGGCAGTATTCTACAATATGAATGCATGAATTTACCAAAAGGAACGTAGGCGGGAAGCCACTGATACGTATATACCTCGTAATGTTAGGCATTCACAATAACATGTAAACCTTGGCTGTTGATGCAATGAGCGCAGCAGAGTTGGGGTCAAAGATCACCAGGGACTATTAATCTCAGGGATGAGTCTAGAGTTACCTCATTTAGACTTTGCTGCGGCATGGTTGGATTTCTATGTATGCATCGTGACATACCATGTATTAGCATATATGCAAATATGTTTATATGGATGTGTTTACGTAATGTGTTGCATGCAAAATCAATCAGCAATTATAAGTATTGCTAAACCATTGTAAGAAATATGATAGTTGATGGAGAAGGGTTAGCAACGCGTACACTGTACATGTGAATTTTGAAGTTATGTTTTCATATCATATTACATTGACAGGCTTTTGACACAAGTTTCAATTTGACGTAAAACACGAGGGACACCAACTTGTGGTTTTAATGCAAAACGACGCCCACCCTCCCCCTCCCTCCCTCAGTAATGATAACACACATGTAGCTCACCTCCTCCGTTTTTGTAACACAAATATGGAAATCGCCATATATTTCCCAAACCTACAGAAAATCCAATCAAGGCAAGTACGAAATCTGCTTTTCCAATCCACTGTTCACGTTCTTTTTCCGTAGGTAATTCTTCTCCTTTCTCGGTATCGGCGACCACTTCGGGGTCTTTTTTCTCTTGCATGCTGGTGCTGCCAGGTTCTGTTTGTGTTTCCATAATGCTGTGCGTGCAATGAACTGGGAGTCCCTTTGTCGCCAACCGTCGCTTGATGATATACTACGCATGTGGACAAGCACATGCCAAGTTTTGTCAGGGAGCTACTAACATGAGATGGGAGTTCGGACTATTCCATTATAACATAACAACTGTACTCATTCACTCTGAGCTCTGCCACTACCAGTCCGACTTGTACTATTAAATACCATTCCTCTTGTAGTTGATTTTTTAAGTTTTTCGACAACTAGTCTATCACTGATATTTCGCCTCAGCATTCTTCGTTAATCAATCAATCAATCAATCAATCAATCAATCAATCAATCAATCAATCAATCAATCAATCAATCAATCAATCAATCAATCAATCAATCTATCACTCACTCACTCACTCACTCACTCACTCACTCACTCACTCACTCACTCACTCACTCACTCACTCACTCACTCACTCACTCACTCACTCACTCACTCACTCACTCACTCTATCTATCTATCTATCTATCTATCTATCTATCTATCTATCTATCTATCTATCTATCTACCTATCTATCTATATACCTATCTATCTATCTATCTATCTATCTATCTATCTATCTATCTATCTATCTATCTATCTATCTATCTATATATCTATCTATCTATTGGTCGATCGATCAATCAATCAATTGATCAATCAGACTTTTATTGAGTTTTGATTTGTCTATACCAAACTCAAAATATTTAAAACCCAATCAATGTGTTATTTAGTTAGCCTTGAAGTCTCCATTTAGTATGTCATAAAGTGAATGTCGTTTGGCTCTACTCCTATATACGACGAATAACCTTGAAATGTACAAAAACAGGTCAATAAACTTTCAATTTTCTTGTTTTAACCCATGCCGAGATAGCAACGTTTAATTATAGCCACAAGACGGTAATAACAAACAAACAAACACACACACACACACACACACATATATACATACACACTTACGTACGTATGTAAATATACACACATACACATATACATACATACATACATACATACATACATACATACATACATACATACATACATACATACATACATATATACATACATACATACACAATGTGTGAATAAGTTGTAGAAAAGACAAAAGAATTCAATTGTCCAACTATACCCTGGAAATTACAGCCAAAGTATATGAGACGAAAACAAAGAAAGTAAAATATTTCAAAGCTTAAGAATGTTCAAAATGTGAATTTGGTGAAAAGGAAGAAAAATGTTTCTGTAACCTTGTTACGCCTGGAGGTGATGATATCACCGACTAGAGTTAAAATCCAGGGTTAAAATATACGGTATCTAGCTAGGGAGATCATCATGATAGACCCTCGCTTTCATCAAATAACTTTTGTGCGAAACACAATGATACACGTAGTAATTGAATACAGCTATGCGACCACATGTCAATACCGATGATTCCATGCACAATACAGCAGACCTTCTAGAATGACGTCATCTCATCACTTGTACGCTATCCCAACAAATCAGTGATAGAATTACATAAAAGCTACTGACAACAGAACAATGCATATAATTCACTTATATACCTTGGTTCATTCCATTTATTTTCCCTGACTCAACTATTGAGATGTACATTATTTTTTTCAAAAAGTGCGAGTCATACACTACTAGCTTGATTCAACAAGCAGCGGTTATATATATATATATACCTATTCAATATTTTATATCCGACTTCCACCAAATAGGTCAAGTAATGCAGCTGATGTATACAGTCTCGATCCGAGGGGAGGGGGGGGGGTGAATGTCATCCATTGGTGTTATGTGATGCTCCTTAAAGGTGATTCAAAATGCTCACATTCACTATTGGTATTTTGCTAGACATGTTTGTGAAATGTATACTGTTTTACAACTTTAAAAAAGCGTCTGCAAACACCTTAAAATGACCTTTTTTTCAGTCAGTTCCCTTCGGATTTACTTCGAGAGTTTTCGGGTATTTCCGGTCCCACCTAGACCACGGGATTTTATGACGTCATAAGGAACACCTCTTCAGGAATAAAGGTATTTTTGTAAACTTTGGGTTCTGGAGATATTTCATGATTTCACTTACAGAATTTCTAGTGATTGCCAAAAAAAATGCCATCAAATTGAATCTTTCATTTTCATTATTCTGTTAATATCTTTGCAGTGATCTAGAGTTATCTGTTGGGAATCAGCAGATATTGATTGTTCATCCAATACATATGCATACATATCTCCTATTGGGGGATGAAATGCTATGACAATGATTGTGATTGTGAAATGTGTCAATTTGGTATGTTTCCCAGAACCCAAAGTTTGTGAAAATGCCTACACTTCCAGCATGTACATTGTATCAGTATGTCTGTATATGTGCATGTATGCATTATGTACATTAATCATATATGCATGTTTGCATGCATGCCTTTGTAAATATATTTACCATGTGCATGTATGCCAATCTGACTAAAATGTCATGTGGTGAGTATGGCTCGATTACTTTATTTACCTCAATTTCCTTCATTTACTGTTGGTTTTGTGTTTGTTCCAGGAGTGACCACCACCTTCCGAAATCAGGCCATATTTATTCAACACATCACACTTTAAGCAGAGTGTATGTATGCATGCCTGTACATATATGTATTAAGGAGAGTGTATGTATGCATGCCTGTATATAGATGTATTAGGGAGAGTGTATGTATGCATGCCTGTACATAGATGTATTAGGGAGTGTATGTATGTATGCATGCCTGTACATATATGTATTAGGGAGTGTATGTATGCATGCCTGTACATATATGTATTAGGGAGGAGTGTAGGTTTAGAAACACTTCTCTTTAACAATGAAACTTTTGAGATCACAGTCGACTCACATACAAGTATATATTGTATAAACAAACTTACAACCGATTTCGGTTTGGTAACACAATCACCCAAGATAGCTAGCAACAAGTTTGAACCGCGTTAACGTAAACATTAGATCAAACGGTTCAAACAACAAGAAAAGACGTTGTTGCTAGTTATCTTGGGTGACTGTGTTACCAAATCAAAATCCGTTGTATTGTATGACATCTCACACAGGCATGTCCACCCACCTGTACCCCTTCCCCTCCCCCACCACCAACCAAGGTGATGCATACACAACATACACAACGTGACATATATTACAAACATCACACAGTATACATTGGCTCAACAAAACTGGCATTTATTTCACAATAAGAAATATTTGTTTGTACATATTATGCCACAAGTACACAACAACCACCAGCTTTCTTGATCTTTTCTTCTGCTCGTCGACTGAAAAACTTGGCTTTGACAATGACTGGTTGTTTGGGGAGGACACCCTTGCCTAACACTTTGTAGTAACCCTGTAAAAGACAGAAAAAGAGAAACAAGGATTATAGTGCATGCCAGAGAACACAGAAAACAGTAGCAGTGATGTGTGAATACACACATGTAATACCAAATTCAGTTCATAATAAAGAAGAGATTGTAATAATTTCGACACTGGGGGCGCTGTTTGGAAGCAAATTTTGACTGGCCTTGAGGGCAAGTAATCAGAATAAATGACTGATGAATTATCATACCAATATGCCATAATCCAGTAATTAGCTAAGAGTAGATATTGTATAATCTGACAACTGGCATGCTTTTTTCGAAGCAATTTTCTCCCCGTTTGGTCTAAAATTACACCAGTGCAGTATATTATTTTTCATCTCAATTTAGCTGGAACGAAAATACTTGTGACAGCACGGTTTTGTAATTACAAATGTACTCATCTTTTCACTCATAGTGACAACGTCCCTTATGTCACTCATTTTTTCCTCGGGTGAACAAAATATTTTGGACAGTAACATCTCAAATTTTCATAGTATTTCACATCTATGATCATACTATGTCACTGCTTTGAATTCATGTCAACCATTGTATTTTATCTTGGTTTATCTTCTTACTTGTTTTAAGTGGTTTTCTTTTAATTTGTCTTTTATCTGCAAAACTACACCAATTTCCATTGTAAGCATTGGTGTTTAGATGTGGTAATAAAGTTATTATTATTTGCCAGACATTACTATTCTTGTCCTAACATTCATTAGGCAGTGGCTATCCTTCATCTCAAAAACTGGCCATTCAAATTTTACTCTGAGTGACAGTCTCACACTGGGAGATAACATCAGCCATTGCAACCTCTTCTTACATTTACCATATTGTTGGAAATAAGTCATTGATTTATGGTTTCCTAATTATGAATGTTTCTTTGCATCTCTTGTACCAATAACATACTTTTGAAAGAATGTCTGACAGTACTACCCCCTCGATGTGTGTCAGATTTGAACCAAGATTTACCAGGCAGGTTTACTCCCATCAAAGAAGTTGGCCAATACTCACTATGTACACAATACAGGATGTGACCGACAAACACAGTTGACAAATACACTCAGTTGAACAAATCAAGCCTTTTTCTTCATCAAGTTAATATTCAGATTGTGATGAGAGTGGAGTGGGTTCAAAAGCAGATCTCAAAATACAAGGACTTTGCTAAAGGAAGTATCAGGGTGTGTAAATAACATTCCCTATAAGACTATCCCAAAACACGTGTACACTATCCCTAAATCATAATTTTACCCCATGTCAGCAGTGATACATAATTTCTACTTCATTGCTGGTCTACAGCTAGTTGGTCTATTTTCCTGATACTGACCCCTACTCTAAAACTTTGTGATAACTCTTTCCAAATAAAAGTCATATTTAGTTACCTATCCCAATCAAAAATATCCATCACACAGTAAATTTACGGTGTTCAAGATTTACTGCTAACTGTATGTGTTGTGGTGGTGGCATTTACTATCAAGAAATAAAAGTATTTTTGGAAGTAATATGCCATGAATTTAAACTTGTCTGTGTGGACACGCAGTGCTGAAAATACCATGCCAGACTACTAGGAGTGGGTATTTCGAGCCCTGCGAAGTCAGGTCAATCTTTTCAGTACCACAGGCAGTACAGGTTACATTAGCCTCCAGGCTAGATGGGACTAGCATATTGTTGTTATAAATAAACATCGGGCTAGACAGTTGACCTGGTAAGCATTCTCTCAACACACCCTGTGAACTAAGTAATGAATACTCAGCTATCTTGAAATATACTAAGTATTCAAATCAATACTTAACATTTCATTACTGAGTATTCAGGCCGAGTGACAAGAATTCTCACCAGGTTCACCATTCACTCTTCTATTGAGGTTATAGTTACATAAGAGATCAATCTGATTAAAATCAAATATAGGGATTTGATGCGATTTCTTGCATACATACACTTTTCCCTAATACATCTATGTACAGGCATGCATACATACACTCCCTAATACATCTATGCACAGGCATGCATACATACACTCCTCCCTAATACATCTATGTACAGGCATGCATACATACACTCCCTAATACATCTATGTACTTCCGACTTTTATTGTTGTTTGTTCCATCTTTGTTCTGTGAGCACCTGACACAATACCATCAGAGTTCTTGTACAGAATCTCACACTTAGGTGTAGCCAACCAGAATCCATCTTAATATACCACTCGAAATTAAAACAAAGAGAACCACCACACAATAACGATAACATCATTGGCTGCGCTCAAGCTCTTTTTGAACAGTGCGATCTGAAGCACTGTACCTGTATGTTACAGCACATTACGTGTTTTCATTCGTTGAGTAAATCCACTCAGCACTTGCATGTTGTACAAGAACTCCTATGGTATTGTGTTAGATGTAGGTACACGGTGCTCTCGTAGACCAGAAATAGAACAAACAACAGCAAAATTAGGAGAGAGAGGTAAACCATCACGCCATGTTCACTATATCTGATTCGAATCAGATTGATAAAGAGATGAACTTACAGCTCTGACGACATCAATGACTGGTGCCTTGTCTGTTTTGTCTTTGTAGTATTTACGTGTCTGTTCACTGACCAATGACCAGAGTTTGTCAATGTTCAAGTGAGGACAGTGATACCTCTGTTTGGCTTTGTGGAAATGACGCATACCAACTTTACCAAAGTAACCGGGATGGCTGTGAAAAAGAAACAGATGGAATATTATAAACATGCACGGATACATTGGTAATCTGCTTCCAATCTAGTCTTGCTGCTAGACGTTCGGGCTTTCTTTCGATGCTATAAGTTACTATAAGCGAACGAAGTTCGCATGTGAGGGCCTGCCCGAACAGTCTAGCGAATGTCATTTTCAGACCGGACATTCCATTGAGATTACGATAAGCGGTGGGTTGGGCCATATATGCATATATATACTTTAATATATTCAATCTCTGCATGCAGGTGTTGACAAACACATTTATGTCATTACTATGTCTTGTGTTTGATGAGTGTGTAGACGTTGTCATTCACACATTTTAGTTAACGCATTGGTGGTTATTTTTACAAGCCCCTCCTTAAGATGAATATGCATGAAAATTTAGCTATTGTCCTCTGTTTGTGCTTGTCGCTAATACGGTTCCCTGATTGGCAGTTATTTATATCCTGATGACATTCGCTAGACCTCGGATGTTCCATCCTCGATAGCGTTGTTCGGCTGTGTGTCATATTTTATCGGAAGAACATCCGAGGGCTAGCTGATAGACTACTTCCAATCAGGTTTGTAAATCCTAGTAACAAAGGTGGGAAATTTGGCAAAAGTTTGCATTGAAATTTCATACCAATGTATCCGAGATGGCGATCAAATGGGAAAGAGACAGAATATCAGCAAAGTATATCGATACATTGGTAGTCCCGTCCCCTCCTAACCAGGTTTAGCAACCTCAGTAACAGATGTAGAAAATCTAGCTGAAGTTTGCATAAAGTTTTATATCAAACACAAAAAAACAAAGTTTTATATCAAACACAAAAAAACAGAAACTGTCACTCCTTCTGACACACAGAAGAATACTACCTACCTCTCATTTTTACACTGACTAGTGCTACCTGTTTTTGTTACTACATTTTGTACATAAAATCTACCATAGTTCCACAGGTATTTTACACAGGTTCCTTACTAAAACCATGGTAAAAGGTAGGGAATTCAAGTAAGTTCTTTTAACAGCCCCCTACAGAAAATACTGAAAAATGTTCATTTGGGGGGAAATCTGACAAAATTTGCATTATTTCCAAACCATGGCTCCCACTTAGTACGTTGTGTAAACCATCCAACAAGGATTATCATCACACAGGTGTACATTGAAATGCTAGCAACGCCTTTTAGATCTCATGCACCCATGTCCAGGTGAGCACAATTTATGAGAGCGGTGATCTTGATGCTGGGGAGGGCAGATTTGAACCTCTTCATTTTCTTACTTTAATGGATAATGGTAAAAGATTTCATTCTGGAATAGTCCCGAGGAATAAGTGAATTATATCTCAGTTTTTCTTGGCGATGATTGATACATGTATGAGGAAAGAACCAGACACACTTCCCTTAGTAGTGGTAGTTTATTATCTTGGAAAGCAGCAAGATTATTTGGAGCTTTACATAGAAGTGCAAGTCTGCTCACTGCCCAGCAATTTCAAAGACTTGGCCATACCTGGGTACCCTGGTACCATGGTACATCTTACATTTTAACAAAAACATGTCATCCCTGTCACTATGGCAACAAAATACCATCATAAAACTTGCATACTGATGTACTTACTACTTATCAAAGTTTATCCTGTGATGTAGAAGACCACCAGCGTTACCACGACCACCAGGATGTTTACGGTGTTTGCCGATACGTCCATGGCCATGACTGACATGACCACGGAGTTTCCTCGTCTTCTTCAGTCTGGCTGTCTGTGGAATACAGAATATAATAGACATACTGTCATCGATATTGTCACAAAGGATACCGGGCTTCATGATATTATGAGTTCCAAAGAAAAGAGCATTTTCAAAAATATCAACAATTTTCTGATTTAACAGCGCAGAGTATACATCCTCCCTGGTTTCAGTTTTGCTTGCAGTTCAGTAAACATTCTTATCTTGGACTTAATGTGATATTCTAGATCTGTAGACTTATCAATCAATCAATCAAAAGAATTTGTTTGGGGCCAAAATCCAATATAACGTAAAGTTGTATAGCACTGAACAGGAGCAACAGTAGATCATTGTAAAAAGTTAGGAAAAGCTCTTGCAAACAGATGCGTCGCGATGTCCTTGAATTTATCAATACTGACATATAGTAATTTCCATAACAACATTTTAAAATTCAAGAATGCAGTCAGACAATGACAAATTCTCAACATTCATTATTTCACTGAGTCTGAAATTCTTGCTAAATACTCCCAGAACTACCAAGCTAATCACTAAACTATCAAATGCCAATATTTTGAGAACTGAATGAACAATTTCTCAGTTGCGAGAAATCAGAACAGCACATTTTTATGCTGTTATGCATTTTGCAAGAAAGTTGAGGACAAGTTACACTAAACTAAATGAACACTCCTATGCAGCCTAGAGACTTGGCTTTCTGGCTTATAATATAAAAACATTGTACACTGGTATGTCAAATAACCATATCTCCGGGCTATCCTTATACAGTTTGTATACTAATAGTGTTCTCCTTTTAGAACATTTTTCACAAAAGGGAGAACTAAACACCTTCTGATGTTGCTCAGTGTTCTAGACAGGAAAAGTGTCTAGGGCCTGATGGTTGTCACAATTACATGATTTTCATTATTCCAAGGTGAAGGAATATGGCACCTAACGCCTGGTGGCCTTGTTAACATGTCATGGAGTACACTGCAAAGGAAAATACTTTTCTGTTTCCCTCACTTTCATACAGTAATAATTTCAAAAATCCATCGAGAAATTGTGCGTTTGCGAGTATAAATAGTATGTTATTAGTTACACATGTGCGTGAACATTATATTGCTACATGTACCATGCCTACGGTTGGGACCTACATACAAATGTAGATCAGACCATGATGTGCTGTATGCATGCTGTATTCTCAACTGTACCTAATATTGTTAACGAGCTTGCATTTTAACGGTCATTATCCGTGAATTTTCGACATCCTGATTGTAAAAAGTGTGAACATTTAGAGGATATCTAGGAGTTTTTAGTACGAGCTCCTACACACGAAGAAGACACATCATGTAAATCGGTACGACGTTACAACATCACTGTCATCAGTTTCAGGAAGACCGAAACACGCGATGGACGCTTTCTTTTTAGTATGTCCCATTTTTGGTAAAACGAATACTTCTATAGAGATATATGTCTTCGTTCACACAGTTTAACAGCTTCGAAGATTGTACATGCGGTAGATTTTGGGATATATCTGTCCTTCGTTCAGTGCACGGATTGTCAACAAATGTGTTATGGTACACTTGTGATCTTTAAATGGTAAATATAAACTACAACAATCTGAATCACGAAAAATATTGGTAACTCTGAAATCATTATATATTAGATATTCGATAGGCAATATTTTTAATCCAAGGCAACCAACCACGAAAGAGATGATCGCCGATAATTTTAGACATGTTGGTTTGTCTCTCTTACCATTTTCAAAATGGAGGATGAAAAGGGCGAGACTCTCGTCTAATCTCGCTGTTGAAACGAGAGTAAGAATTGTTCAACGCGAGAGGGCGCAGCATTGTATGGTCTTATCTCTCCAAAGATTCTCCAATGCAGGCCCTGCTCCAATGTCTATACTTACAAGCATTGAGACACATATATATGCGAACATTGAGTAGTGGTTTACTACAACAACTGTACGGTTGGCAAGTGGAAAATTGCACTGCTTATCTGTATACCAAAAGGAAAAGAATTATACAAAAGAAAAGAATGGAAAATAATGTACTTTGTATTTGCCACCTCATTCCATTTCACCTTCATACCGTCGTCTACTATAAATATTAATTCCTTTTTATATACTCAGCTGTCTATTGCAATCTATATTTCTGTCTGAGTTGTGTATTCTACAGTGAACATGTATAAACACTGGGAACAAACTGTTAACAAACAAACAAACGAACGAGCTAACGCAAATTAAATAAACATTCTCAAGCAGACCCACGATATGCGTCACATGAATATACATATAGCTGTTTACGGCACTAGCAGTATTCCGTTTAGCTCTCATTTCATGGAACTTCCATGTTCATACCATGGAATATTACTAGCGCCGTAAACAGGCTACGAGAATAGCGCCGTAAACAGGCTTTGAGAATACCACTAGCGCCGTAAACTGGCTATGAGAATACCGCTAGCTCTGTAAACAGGCTATGCGAATACCGGTATTTATGGTCGCTTGTTTTTAACATGGTTCCTGGGCTCACTGTAGTCATTCCATACAGGTGTAGCTAGTTACCCACGTGATTATTGTAGTTTTCATTTACTCACGCATATTTTGAATAATTACTTTTGTTTGTTTGTTTGTTTGTACGTCTTATTGTAGTTCGGCATAAATATACGATGGCATTCATGTACATGCTGTCTCTGTAAGGTAAGCAGTACTAGTGTTGGGGCGCGCCCACGCACCGACCGACCACAGATCGGGGCCGTTGAGGGCGGAGCGACATGGCGTATCTTACAGTTCATACGTATGCAGCACTCACACATATATCCAGTTGGAATATATAATTCTGACATTTTCATGTTGGTTTGAGTTCGATCCCACTGAATAAAAAAGGATTGTCACGAACATTAATCAGCGTTCATATTCTGACAACGCGCAAAAAAATAACTAAACTACCGTGGCCGAAGACGACAAATCCGACGGTCTGCTAATTCAAGTGTCGGTCTTCTAATTCAAAAATCGGTCTTCTAATTCAAAATCGGTCTTCTAATTCAAGTGTCGGTCTTCTAATTCAAGTGTCGGTCTTCTAGTTCAAGGGGTCGGTCTTCTAGTTCAAGTGTCGGTCTTCTAATTCAAGTGTCGGTCTTGTAATTCAAAAATCGGTCTTGTAATTCAAGTGTCGGTCTTCTAATTCAAGTGTATACTATGCTATACACTATATACTATGCTATACTATATACTATACTATACTATACTATATCATACTATACTATATACTATACTATACTATACTATACTATACTATACTATACTATACTATACTATACTATACTATACTATATACTATACTATACTATACTATACTATACTATACTATACTATACTATACTATACTATACTATACTATACTATATTATACTATACTATACTATACTATACTATACTATACTATACTATACTATACTATACTATACTATACTATACAATACTATACTATACTATACTATACTATACTAATCTATATTACATACTATACCACACAGAGAGTGAAGGAGAGAGAGACAGGGGGAGAGAGAGAGAGAGAGAGAGAGAGAGAGAGAGAGAGAGAGAGAGAGAGAGAGAGAGAGAGAGAGAGAGAGAGAGAGAGAGAGAGAGAGAGAGAGAGAGAGAGGGAGGGAGAGAGAGAGAGAGGGAGAGAGAGAGAGAGAGAGAGAGAGGGAGAGAGAGAGAGAGAGGGAGAGAGAGAGAGAGAGAGAGAGAGAGAGAGAGGGGGGGGGTAAGGGAGCGAGAAGATAGAAAACAAAAATAGAGAGATTGTAAGAGAGACAGAGAAAAGCTAGCTAGGTGAGGGATCGAAGGAAAAACAAATCAATAAATAAACCGATCGCGAATTCTGACGTCGAGTATGTCCTTCAATTCGGTTTATTTTTTGTTCTGTTTATTTCTTATACTTTGAAATCGGAATAAACCGAAATAGTCGGAAAATTCTTTCTTTCTGTTTATATTCTAGAGATACATGGGGTACCCCGTCGTTCATTCTTGTTTCTGTTTATTTCATATAAGTCGAAATAGTCTGAATATTCTTGAGATACATTGGGGTACGCTTTCGTTCTTTCCTTCTGTTTATTTCCTAAGGTGGAGTAAACCGATATACATGTAGTTGGAATATTCTTTCTCTCTGTTTATTTCTTCCACTTAGAGGTCGGAATAAACCGAAGCAGCCGCCGGAATATTCTTTCTACAGAATAACCGTGTAGGGTCTATGTGACAAGACTCTGAGTTGTTACCAATCACTCTTTTTTTTCCAGGGAATTACACTCACTTAGTTAGCTTAGACGATGGAAGTATATAGCCCAACTTGGACTATACTTCCATGCTTAGAGGTACTTTTACTCAGGAATCGATTTTCATTGACCAACAACAGGATGCTTGTAAATAAATTTATTTCACAGTTTATCAGAGAGATCAGCTCGGACCTCGGCGGTGAGTAAGGATGGTAACGTTATGAAGGTAGGATTCTGAAAAACTTCCTACCCATGGAGAGAACCAGCTCGCACCATATATTTCTCCCATAGAATCCACCCACCAGATTTCCCTTCTAAATTCCACCCACCAGATTACCCTTCTAGATTCTACCCCCAGTGCTATTAAAATATAACATATATATAGCACAGAACTTGAACTGGGCGCTTCTACATATACAAAACATATTGCAATTCATATTCTACGCCTTAAACTTTCAAGACTGTTGATTGTCTACCCCTCTTTTGTCTTTAGGCCTGCGTCAGCTCTTGAAATTGTATAGCCTTAATTACAAAGAATTAATTATTCTACTGGAGATCACTCTCTTTCTGTTATACTATAGCAAGCTGTCTCAGGACACATGGTTAAAACTTCACCCTTCCCATTGTACTGTAACAAGCTGTCTCAGGACATATTCTATTGCACTGTTACAGCTGCAGCTAGCTGTCACAGGACACATGGTCATCTGAACATTTCTGTATTTCTGCTAGTCAGTTAGCTATCGGATTGTTATGTATGTAACACAAGGTTTTCTGTAAGTATATATTCCCACTTAAGTAAAACGTTTACAAACTCTGCTGGTGTCACAAATTCTCAATTGCAGATTGTAGGTATAGTAACAGTTAATAACGATTTCGTCATGTCAGTTCCATCACTGAGAGAGGTTTCCTGTTTGTGTTTCTGCCATTTTCATTTGATGACGTCATTTGACAGATAGAGTTACAAGTACACGTGACCAAGTAAGCTTGTTCAATGTCATTGCAGCGAAATAAATAGGTCATTTAACTGTACATGTACACCCACAATCGGTAACAAGCGTATTTTCTGCCTGATGATGATGCGATTGATCTACCGTAAGCCAATCACCATTGAAGACACATTCCACTTAGTTTTTTTTTTATAATATACAGATGTCATTATGTGACATCATCATATCGGATCATCATGACGTCACGTCGTGAACTTGAATGCCTTCACATCAAATATTGTGGTGAATATTCAGCTAACTACACAGTACATTCGAATTACTATTGTACCGGATCACGAGCACACAAAAATAGCTCAGCAGACAGAGATTTATGGTTCGCCAGTTACCTCTCGGAATGAGCTCGATGGTTACTTTTTTCATTCCAAATCCTTTCTAGACGTTATTGTGAAAGCTCTTACTTTAAGAAAGTGTTTCTTTTTAAACAATTATGTCATAATGCCTTCTATCTAATTGAATGTCAGTAAACGATGACGTCATCGGTGATAATTGACTTGAAATTGCATTGTCAGCGAAATTCTAACTTATCGTGTACATGTATCGCTCATTTATGACTCGCACCTGACCACAACGTGACAAAGCCTAGTTTTCTCGTATTTCAACCCCTAAATAAGAGCCAGGGCTGTAACTATAATGTCTTGTAGCTCAATTTGAGTAAGTGAATTTGATATATTTTTAGACAAGAAGACAAAATTAACACCCGTCACGCGTCAGTTGAAGTTGCCTCCTGCACCTAATTTAAGAAAGGAAAACCGATCAGATATAAACTGAATGCCTCCCATAAGGGAATCACTAATTATGCAAATAACTCATTAAACTAAAAAAACTATGGTAACAGGCTTTGTTTTTTGGACAAGCGTGCTTTCTTAGATCAATGTATGTAAGAGTGTATGATACTGATTAATTACTTATTCAAAATACTCATTAAAAGGAAAAAGTTGTAGCAACAAACTTCATAGGATAGGTGCGTATTATTACGGTTGATATATGTATCATATTGATTTCATTAATATGCAAATTTCTCTAATTAAACATTAACAGATCTGGCTCAAAACCTAATCAGGTCTAGCTATTACCCTAATGATTATATATCCCAAATTTCATTACAATTAAGCTAGCCGATTTTTAGAAAATGATGACACAGACACACACACGGACGGACAGACAGACAGACAGACAGACAGACAGACAGACAGACAGACAGACAGACAGACAGACAGACAGACACTCAGACACACAGACAGACAGACACACACACAAACAAGCACACAGACACACACACACACACACACACACACACACAGAGAAAGACAGACACACAGACAGACATTCCCCTTTTAATACCTCCCGTACCCTTACGGGAGGTAAAAATGAAAGGCGATGACATAATGTATATGACGAAACCAAATTTTCTTTCTGCCACTATGCAAGTAAACTAAAATAAATTTAAAAAGATAAATAAATAAGAAAAAAAATTGTTTTATTGGTTCCGGTTAACCGACCCCACTCACGCTAACCCTAAACTTATTTTTACGTATTCGAGAAATCGCGAAAAATTTTAAAAGACAATATAAAACTGTTCTTCCAATCTATAATGGCTGTACATCTGATGAGAAGAAACCAATAACACAGAGACCATATAGAAAACAACGGAAAACATTACTACCTGAACTAGGCACTTAGTGATAATGAACTATTCTTGTAAACCAGAACTGTTATTTCTTCCGCGACACTACGAAATAATGATATTATTGGACGGTGCCGTAAAAGAGGCTGTGGTTTTACGACGATGTAATGAACACAAGTATTTATGAAATATCCTATAATAATGTTTAGTAAGTGTCCTAACCTTTAAGTCAGAAAATGTGTTAGTGGTCGTTGTCAAGTATCCGTAACGTTGGAAACAGAAACAGAAACAAGTAATATGCCTATCCTAAATTTCATGATAGAAATACCATTGCATTGAGAGGCTATTCTATAAAGTACCTTTCAGTACCACGTCCATACATACAATGATAGGCCGAATTTAATACACATTTACGTAGATGTACTTGTCATTCAAACAAATCGAAATGAATTTAAATCTAACAATGAAAATATCAGTACACAAGTGCTCTGAAAGTATTACTCTTCAAAGGTGGGTATTTCTTTTCATTACAGAAATATTATTCAATTTATAATTATATCACAGCTTAATGTAGTACGAACATGCAGAATCAGTCATTATACGATATCTACTCATGGACAAGACGATGTCACATATTCTTTTTGTAAATTAAGAAGTAAAGTCCGTATATCAAGCAACATTTCTTAACCACAGCTCGTGTCAGGTAAATATTATTGATATACACTCAAATTTGAAAACAAATATATCAAGTACGGCAGATCACAAACACAGTAAATGCTAGCATTGAATATGAAGGCACATCGAAGCCCTATCAATATTCATGTTAATTCAACACATTTAGGTATAGCTACTGTATGACAGTTCCTACTCATCACCCATAAAGGCGAATGTGATAGATTCGGAACATTTTCTACTCTGGAGAAGTTGACAATATTACAGAACAACATTGAAGACGCATTCCCGTAGTATTGTTATCATTGAGTACATGAGGTAATTTAGCTTGATGACGTCACATCACGGTATAGTTGCAAGCCCACCACCACTCAAAGACACATTCCGGGTAGCTTCTAGTTAACGAATGACGGACATGACGTCATTGAATTATTGATGACGCCACATCACAATATATTACAAGCCCACCACCACCATTGAAGACACATTCCGGTAGCTTTTGGCGTACGTGAGGTCATCGAATCGTTGTGTACGACACCATATTTGGTGTTACACCCCCTAAATGCACCAACGCGTCCCTACTTCCAAAAAGGTCACATCTGATTTATTTTACACGGGGGAGTATGAAGCAAGTATGGCTGTAAGACGTAGTCCATAACTAAGTAGTAGGAGGCAAGGATTGTTGTAGCCAAGTCGCCTCTTGTTATGTTTTGTAAATTATGGAATTTTAAAACAAAAATCGAAAAATTATCATTTGATGTCTGTCGTATTTCATAATCACTGATTTATTCAGAAATTTATGAAAGATATGCAAACGACTATTACTAGTTTTTAAAAATGTTTAAGATGAAGCTATGTTTTCCGACTTTTAGCCATGCATGACTACTTTTAATCAGTCAATTTCATTTTTTCCATCTGTGTTTAATAATATCCTGTTTTTACTTACTCCGATGAGCTGTATATACTGAAGTGACTTCTAGTACTTCGCTAGACATAGACTTTGATTTGCAATTGGAGCTTCAAGTTGTTAGTCTGTCTGACATCGCTATTATTATATACACATTTCCATGTTTATATGTTTGATACAATCACTCACAAACTACTAATAGAAAACCTACACATGATACCCTTTAAGAGAGCAAGATGGAATTATTACAGTTTCTTGCATAGTTCTGTCTATAAATGAATTGAACGGATGTGCCACCATGCAGACAGCAAATGCAGAAGTCAAAACATATATCGGCACTCCCGTGTCTACTTCTTGTTGCTGTACTTGGTTTAAATGGTTTATTTCAGACATCTTGCTACTACACTGTAGCATGTGCAGTTTCGTATTCATTTAATGTTTGCCTGTATCAAACAGAGCTGCTGAACGGCCGGTATTTTGAAATCCACTGTACTAACAATATATACATATAATTAAATTCACAGTATTTCTTTGTAACTGTACTCTAGGCCCCAAACCACTTTTTAAATTTTGCCCTCATTGAATGATCGTTTTGAACAAATATACAGCAGCATACCGTATGTCTATACGCCAGTACAAATTTTTACATTAGCAATGACAAAAGATTTTCGATTACAAGAGACGAATTTTTACTGCAAGGTATTACTAGCATAGTGTTACCATATTTGGAGCAGCTGTTGTTAATTTTTAACTGAGTTTATTACATCAAAATGCACAGTGACTCAACTATAAAAATCGGTGAAATCTCTTGTTGATCGGCCAGCAAACGGCGTGCTTTATCGTTTAGTTGTTGTGTTCGGTATAAAACTCACAAAGGATCACTGGGACATTAAAAACATGCTGATTGGTGATATAACGTCCATTTACTGTGTATGATCATTTGTTACCTATTTTTAACCATATGGTCTTTTGTTGGTCTATTTCAATTTTTTTTTCTCTTTCAACTAAAAAATAAATGTTATGTAAAGGCCAAATAAAATGAATAGTGTGTTTCCTATAAACCGACCGACTCTAGTTTAAGCCACCGACCTTAAACTTTTTTTTACATGCAAATATGTAAAACTATGACAATTTACTTCTATTTCCCTGTAGTTTTTCTTGCTAAAGTATCTTTTAGCAAAACCTAATTCCAGAGAGAAGTGATGTCTTTTCAGCCTATAACAGCACAGTCTGCATATTGTGTTTGTCTACTTCTGAATCACATAATTGTCTTCATTTACTTCTTTTACACCCCATAAACCGTTATGGAAGTATTGTGACCGACGAGTTTAAAATATGTAATATTTCTAATCAGGTTTGAGTTCTACCAAGAGCAAGTTATGGTGGTGTATATTCCATGGTAATTAAACGACAAATATGCCTAAATATACAGTAATATTTACACCCTCAAAACATGACAAATAAACTCAGCTTGTGCCCTTTGAACTCTTAAAATTGTTATTGCCATATTGCCCTTCTTTTTCTCGACTCAGTGAACCCCCCCCCCCCACCATTAACATTTTGTACTTACACAGAATATATTAATCAAACTAGGCGTTTATAGTTACAGTGTCAAAAAAAAACATTTTAATTTTATTTGTTGTATAAATCAGGCCTGAGAATGAAGATGAAGTTATTTTTTTAATATATATTTTACACTTAATGTATAATTTGTGAAAACATTGTCTGGGAATTTGTAGGAAATGGAAATCATAACAATGATGTAAGTAACCTCTTTTGAGTCACCAACTGATGACGTAATGTTAGATGTGTTATTTATGACCGGTACAATTTGAGAAGAAATGACTGAAGTGGTGACGTCACAGATAACTTGATGACGTCATCGAGAGTAATCCATTGAACATACACAAAAGCTTTCATGCTATGGAAACCTCGAGGCTGTCATTTGTTCGAAAGCGGATGTACATGATGATCCAATGCACTGGTGACATTCATTTCCGTTCCGGAAATCACCGAATCTCTGACATTTTCAAACACTACTAATGGACGATTTGTTGAACGTTATTTATGAAAACTGTTTTTCATCCAAAATAACTGTGAAGGGTGTAATATATTCATACACAGCTAATACAGGGATATTAAAGTTGCATTGGCGTTTCACTCATGGGATACAAGATTTTAAAAAAAATTATAAGCTTAAACATAGGCACTGACAATGGGACAGAGACACCACACATAGCAGGATCTTTTATTGAATCACAATGGTAAACGATAGAAACAGGCTGAACAGATTACACATGAATTTGATAAATTCTTTTGGCTTCTGTAGTTTACCTGTCTTCCAATAATCAACATGATTACCTGTCTACTTGTATGCCCCAACTCTTTGATAATTAATCATTTTTTACATTTGAAATTGTCTCAGCGTCGGTAAAACATGTCATGCTACATGACGGAAATGCCAAGCCAACATTATTTTCCCTGATATTGATTATGAGGGTATTAACATCTTGAACACTCCTTCTGTTGCCAAGGTTACTTGTATGGGGTAATTGCACATGTGTATTGTAGGTTGGTAAAAGGTCGTCCTTCACTTGTTATCAGCACACGCAAATAGAAAGTTATACTGAACAGGACAGATATACTATTTGAGGATATTTATATCGTATACCTATTCTTATATGCATGCTACAATAGAGATCATGCAAACCCGCCATGTTGAATGTTGCATCATGGGAAATGTGATAATAATTACTCATCAAATAGTATTATAATAAATACTATTACATTGTTTTTAACCACAAATAATTAATTCATAGTCACCGTGATAATTGTGGGAGGTTTACTGTATCGTTAGCTTCATATAAGGTATTATGATAACCACAGATAATAACAATCCTTTGTGTCTGAGCATGCTCAGTCTGGATTGCAAGTGTGATGATTTATCGTGCCATCAGATTAACTCGTCACTATTTTAAGACACATGTACATAGGTGACATGTAGTTGATAAAAGGATTATCAAATCTTCGATTAGCCAGTACAGGGCCGTAGCCTGACCAAATTGTCAAGGGGGGCAGAACTTTGTCTTGGTGCAATCATGCATTTACAATTTAGAAAAGTGCTAATTTACATAAATGTGCATGTAATTTACATATATATTTTGGCATACGCAATTAAATATCATATGTAAGGTCAGAAAAAATAAAAAATGCTTGTCAACGGGTAACCTAACCCATCACATTGGGAAAGTAGGTCGATATCATTTTTTCACAATGCTTGACAAGGATAAAACAAACCACATATAATGACAGCAAAATATTCAGGTCGAGTTTAGATAGAACTTATTCAGTCATCTTGATACTATCTCATGCAATTTGTCTGCATAGCTACAGTTAGGAAATGTACACAATTGAGGGTTAAACAAATCGTGTAGTTCCTCGCACCCTCTCTTCTCAAAAAATGTTAAGCCCCGCCAATTGAAACTCAAGCATTATTTTAGCCACCCCTTCTCAGGCTTTTGTCACCTACACTACAGTGGAGATATAAAATCATATGGTACAATGATGCATTGGAAGGAGACAACTCCAAAGGTGAAAAAAAATTGAAAATAAGACAGTGTAGGGGGCCAGTTAGAGGCATAAAATATCAAACCATAGACATGATAAAATACCAGAATTGAAACAATTATGCTATGTATTACATATTATCTGGAAGTGTATTTTGTTGTGGCAAAGCTGAAAGATATTATGCGGATGTGCACATGGTAGATGGTCGTAAACTTTTGTTCAATTCTTTTTAGTGCACATTGGATATTTAATCTCAATTCATGCTTGCATGCAACATCAGAGCCAAGTAAACCACTGTATAAGTCTAATAAGATATTATGTAATTTGGAATAGACTCAAATGTACATTGTTACATGTACTATTCAGAAAATATAATGAAATATCCTTAACTTTGAAAAAAAAATATGCCAAGCCCGCATGAGGATTTATTGCCCATCACCAGAAAAACATATATGGGTAGGTTGAACAGCTTTTTCATTTTTTCTGGCCCAATGTCGTCTCTTTCAAAGTAGTTGCCGAAAAGATGTCACATTCAAAGTAAAAAAAAAATGATAGTGCTTTCTCAAATAAGTAACACAACAAAATAATCATTTTCTTTACCCAACTCCCAAAACTGTTATGGCCTCGTTTATGTCGGAACCCAAGGTGAACTCAGTGAATTCTCCTTGTCATTATCGTTATAATGGAAATTGAAGTTTGGATTTTGATGTCGAAGGTACAGCTCTGTTTACAAATTCTCCCCATAGCAAATTGTCAAAAATTCATTCTCTCCATAGCAAATTGTCGCTTCAAATGAATTGCGGAATAACGCTAGTGTCAGTGTGCAATGAGATAATTATATCAAACAACATTTTAACCAAAGACAACGTCGAACACAAATATTGAAAGAAAGATCTTCAAGTAGTGGATCTTAAACCGCGTACCTAGTTTAATAGTTTTTCAGGGCCACCAAATATTCCAAAAAGAGATCTGTCGTTTTGTCAGCTTGAAATGTTTTAATATAAGGAACAAGCTTTAAGAATCGATGTAAATGAGATCGAGCGCATCTTCGGAGTCACGAGTCACTGCATGCAGCATAGCAGGCAACCTCACGTTGAACGACTTTTTCCGTCTTTTTTTTTTGAGTTTCACTCGCTGACATTATAATTGCGACTTGCTGTCTTCAAATGACGGAGACTTTCAAGACTACTGTTACTCGCAGAAAATGCACAGTGCATGTGCGCACTTCTTTTGTACTTTCCCGCACAAAGACATTTTTAATTTGCTGCAAAAAGTTACAATTTTTAACTGGACACATTTTAATTCAAAGTTAAGCCAGCGTACAATAGCGATATAAGATACATATTAGCCATGAGTCAGTGTACAGTCACTTTTTTAGTGAACTACCCATTGAAATCGCGCATGCTAGGAATCGTCACGTAAACAACGATTTTAACAGCATCGTATGTATTCAAAAAGTAGCTTTTTTTCTTTCTTTTTTCCAAAATCTCAGGGGGGAGGGGCAGCTGCCCCCCCTTTGCCCCTGCAGGCTACGGTACTGCAGTATCGTAGTAACAGGATAAACTACATATGAGAAGATGTATGGAGTATGACTGGAAAATAGACTTTATTTATCAAAGCCCTAATATCGGCCCCACGGCCTCACTCCACAGCCAGAGCCTGGAAAGGCAGATGCTCACAGCTCTGCGGTCAAAATCCAAATCGCTGAAAAATGCGACGCTATGGTCGTTACAATAACTAAATCACAATAAATCACGCATTGGAGATGAGCTTCCTAAGATAACAATAGGTCATGCATAATTCTGTCTGTCTGTCTGTCTGTCTGTCTGTCTGTCTGTCTGTCTGTCTGTATAAATATCCACATTAACCAAAAACATAGTGTGGCATCAGAAAGCCTTGGCACTTAAAATATGTAATATCACGTATCCCCATTTTAGACCAACATAACACCCTCAAATGCATAGACAAAGGGGCACCATATATATTATACATTTAAATTAAGTGCCCCTAGAACAAACAAGATATCACATGGTGTTGTATACGCATTATTGGGGGTTATATACGCATACATGGGGCTTATATGCGCGTACATGGGGGTTATATATGCATACATGGGGGTTATATATGCACACGTTGGTGTTATGTATGTGTGGGGTTATGTACATATATATGGGGGTTATATATGCACACATGGGGTTTTATATGCATACGTGGGATTTTATATATGCATACATGGGGCTATATACACATACGTGGGGTTACATATGTGTACATTGGGGTTATATACGCGTACGTGGGGTTATATACGCGTACGTGGGGGTTATATACGCGTATGTGCGTGCTGTCTGGGTAGGATAAGTAGATATACTGTTTACATTATTTTGTAAATAGCAATTCATCCAAATCATCAAACAAGTGAACGAACAGACTTTTCCATGTCACAGATGGCATTTTGAAAACAAGTTCTTTCAGTTATTGTTTCCTACTAATATCACGGTTATGGGTGACATGGGCTGGAGGGGGGGGGGGTACTTGGCTGGGTAATGGGTACGGTTGCGTCCTTAAATTATAAGCACAAACGCTATAACAATTCCAAAACTACAACAGTCTACATTTCAACCAAAAACTAGGGGTTAAGTGTCTACATTCATAAAATCAAAGTCTCGGAAAAATGTGAATATTGGCAACATGGAAACTATAATGTCGAAAATTTTGGGTCAACAGTTGTACGTGCATTCAGAGAGGGGTCAAGTCTCTACATAATGCTTGCAAATACAAGAGCCAAAATAATACATGTCAAAACTGCGATATATATGTACATACTCCTATTTATTATCAAGTGTTTATCCCACCGAAGAGACATCCATTGATGCAAGTTAGAAAATATAACCTTATATAACTACAGATTAAACTAATTAGTTTGAATGTGTCCACCAATCACGATGTCCAGCCACCAGCAGTTGAAATATTATGACTGTAACTCATATAACTCATCGAATGTAATCAGCGGTAAGTAACATAAGTCATCATCACCATCACTGGGTAGAGGCATATAGTTTTGATCTTACCTAATCTGTATAACTGCTGTGACTGCAGTGTCTTTCTGTTCATATTTAGTCATATTAAAAGATGATATTTAGTTGAGTTACTTGTTTGTAATCGCAAACTCAAATTGCCGATTTGACAACAAAGTTATGCTGAATACCAGATCTAGACTTCCCTACTTCAGTATTTAACAACTATTGTAATTTTCATTTTTAGTGAGTACAACTCAGCATGTTTGAAGTTTTATCCTTTTGTACCCTCAGTGTTGTATTGAAGATAAAATACATCGCGTTACAAATTACTGTTCACTCTCTCTGTTTGATACAAGTGATAGCGATTTCTTACTACATTTAATCTGTATGAAATCAACCACTTAAACGTATTTCAAGTAGACACAGACATGTTGGCACCTATTGTCTACATAGTGGTAAATTAGTTTGGTTCATTTAGACAAAATGTGGCCAAGAAATTGTATTCATTTAATCTTGCTATCTTAAAGTGTAGCATGTACAATTTCATAATGACTTCTGCATGGAAGTATCAAACAAAGCGAGTTAACAGTAAGTTGTAACGCGCTATACTTGTCTGACAGTCAATTTCAACAATGTCTGATGACATGACAATTGAGGCAAACCAATACCATAACATGCCATTCACATACCAAGCGTTAAATAAATAGCGACTAGAACGTTAACCCTAAGGTTAGGGCATTGCGTGTATATTATGTGACCCACTTTGTAATTACACTCACTCTCTCTCTCT
The DNA here is from genome assembly GCF_964340395.1 of Glandiceps talaboti. NCBI lineage: Eukaryota > Metazoa > Hemichordata > Enteropneusta > Spengelidae > Glandiceps > Glandiceps talaboti. The sequence goes on from NC_135565.1 coordinate 5,941,972, forward strand.
CTCTCTCTCTCTCTCTCTCTCTCTCTCTCTCTCTCTCTCTCTCTCTCTCTCTCTCTCTCTCTCTCTCTCTCTCTCTCTCTCTCTCTCTCTCTCTCTCTCTCTCTCTCTCTATATATATAGTAAACCAATATGGTAACAATGTTACACTAAACATTGTTAGAAGAAATATGACAAGAATGTCAAGCCAAATATGGCAATAACCATACCAAATATAGAAATTGTGTTTACCAAATATGTCAATAGTTGATTGTATTACAGTGTGCCTCTATTTGGGTGTTTTTCGAATGACAAGAACCTTAACTACATATTATTGACAGTGCACTATTCACTCATACTGTACCAGCATCTGCCACTGCAAATAGTCTAGGCTTAATGTATTAATAGACGCGAAAAAAACTATTGTCTACAGTTTTTCTGTAAGTTGAAGTACCATGTCAGTTATTCACGCTTCTATTCAGAGTTCATATTTGTAAGGATTCTCCTGACGGTTGGCTGTTGTAACCTTCTTTGACAGTGACATGCCCATCCCTCCCACCCTAGGATCTGGTTTTGAATTCGTATGTGTTACCATGGTAATAAGTGAACCTTTCCCATGATGCAACGTAAATAGTACAGTGCGTCATCTCACACGCATTGCTCAGGTGTATCTGATATGCACTTGATTTTATGTTGGGTGAAGATGCAAAGCTTTTGATTTCCGCAACTGGTGGACATGAGCACTATATGCGAGCCAGAAGGGCCAGTATAGGGGAATATTAGATTAGGAAAGGTAGTTAAAGCATCTGAAAAGTGTCTTTCATGGCGATGCAGATTCTTCGTCCTCATCTAATAATGGTGATGAAACCACGAGTGAGATAAAATTTCTTCATCAACTAAGCTCATTTTTGAAGATTCAAGCTTTTGTCAAACTCCTTAGCTACAGTGAACTGCTCACTCATAAGATTCGTCTTAAAAGTACGATGTGAATACATGAGATAATACCATGAGGGATGACCCTCACTGGACTTCTTGGGAGACACGTGTTTATATGCTTAAAGAACTATCCAGTATGAATAAAGATTATTATTATTATTACCAGTTATCATCTCCAGTGACATCATAAACAGTTGAAATAAATGCTATAAGCTTTTATATATTCATAGAAATGTCTCACTGGAGAGAACAGTGTTCGATGCAATATAACAATATAACAATATAACAATACCAGGGTATTAACTCCGAGTAATGGCATATATATACTCGCAACTCTAATTCGGAAATAATGAACAAATTAGAAAGCGTATGTATACATAGACTGGAGCAATGTATTCTCATGGAGTTTATGGATTTGAACCGTCAGGAATTCATTACTAGACTAGACTATATGAATTTTCATTTTGTGCACATGAATGTAGCTTGTGATGTTCGCATGTTCGAACGTTCTGCAGTGTACATATTTTGGTTTGTATTGTTACTTTTAACAAACCAGTCCGAGGAATGTGTGCTAGCCACACCGAAACGTCGCTCTATAAATTTTCGGATTGGAAGTAAGGCTGATGGCAAGTCAGCCTTATACTTCCAGTCCAGAGAGATTTGTTTTCAGTAACAGCATATCTTTATCAAGCTGTCCATGATTAATGCCAAACAGTCGTATCGTACATGTCCGAATAATTTACATAGCATACATATTCAAATGCGGACACACTATACATGGTTGAAATTTTTCGAAAGCTAAACTGAAGCTTCCGTCTCCATCCGGGGACTAGTTCACCAGTCTGATATTCTACGTTGGGCATTCTTTAATTTATAACAGGCGCGTGACTGCCACTATTGTTACTGATGAAATTTGTCTCCTCTTTTGTTATCCTACTCTCCTATGACGAAATAAATGCTAATTCATTCTGATTTTAAATTTGACGTTATCTGTAGTCATGGTCAGGTAAAGAAAGTCGATGAGCATAAGTGGGAGTTGTGGGAAATTGAAGTGGGAGTCATGGCAACACAACTAAAGAGGCGTGTTAGGACGTACACTGAGTGAAGTGAAACCTAGGAAAATATCAGCTATATCAATTGAAAATTTAATTGGTGGATTTATTTGGAGATGACAAACTTCCTTATGCGCTGGTTTCGTTGGTTATCATATGGTTTATAGACACTTTAATACACTTCTCTTAGGATGTTTTAAGCTTATTAATGACCATGACCGTTGCTAAGTGATATATTATCTTACGTCTTTTCTGCAGACTGCTAAGTACTGTCTCAAACACCAATTTCTGTATAACGTAATGGCTTATTGCCTCGGGGATCAATTTCCCTGAACATCAAAGTTCTTACAACACAATCATTTCTATGTTTTCCTTAATACACGCTTGGTCATGGTCCTGAAATAATTAAGAAGTTTGGGGGTTCACAATCTTGCTTTCAAGGAAATCGGCAGAATATTTTCTTTCCCCGGCATTGCTTTTATATCGTATCCAGCGGCCATATTGGATTCTGAAATGACTTGATTTTAATATCATTTCGAATTATATTTCAACAATCTGCGTGGTGATTATGACCCCATTTCTTTCTTGATTTTAATTGAGAATGCCAACAACCCAAATTTAAGATTTGTATTTCCGAGACACGCAAATAAATCATCCTCTGTTCTGTCATCTGTGTAATAGAGACGTAAAGGAAGTTGGAAACGTGTTTCGCTTCTGGAAAAGTGATCAATTCAGCAGTTGGTCAGATGGCGATACTCCTGGGAAATTTAAGATGTATATTCCCTGTATGAGGGAAAGCTAATTTTATGACGTCATATGAACGCCTTTGATGTCATTGACTTAAATTTCTTAATTGACATGATATAATGACGTCATTGACATAATATAGTGATGTCATTGATATGATATAATGACGTCATTGACATGATATAACGACGTCATTCGTGTGAAAAAACAACGTCATTATAATAAATGGTATCATCACAGCATATCATGCAGTTAACTGTTTCGATAAAATAGGATGATATAAATGAAATGCTATCACGTTTAAGCTGTTAAAATCATAGTCTAAGTTATGAGAGAATATAATGGTAAACATGACGTAATCAATGTAAACATAATCAAAACTAAGCTGGCACATCTATAAAAAAAATAAAATGGATTCTTTAGAATTATTTCATACATGTAAGTTAACACATTACTCAGAGATTGCCAAGACATACTGAGTTAAACTTGTTCATTGTTGAGGTTACTAAGACTGGTTGTCATGGGCACGTATTGCCTCATAGGAGTCATCAGACATGCATATGCATATACAAAATATTAAAAAACTTAATGTTCTAAACACGCCAAGCGCCGTCCTTCTCAGGTTAATAATAGATCTATCATCTTTTTCTTCAACACTTTGTCATCAAGCCATTACGTTCTCATTCTTTTCAACTTTATGGCGTGCTATGACGCCAAGAGACTCAAACATAACGCGGTGATGACGTCATTATTCTTTGACTTTCCTCGCGTGTACGCATATACATCAACCCACTGTTCATTCTACTTCACTAGCCTCGTCCACACAAAATATAACAATCCATATGCGATATTATATTGTCGCTGTATTGTTCTCACACTGTATGGATAAATAAACAACCTTTTCACAAAATAAGATAAAAATAGCCTTTGTAGATGCCCGTATGTTTTACTGTACTCGTAATAAAAAAGTGAGTTTCTCACGAAATAACCGTTACGGCACGACACATACTATCTGTGGATGCGAAGCATAATATACTTGTACCGTACTATTTCTATTTTCTACTATTTGTTCAAACTAATTTCTAGTCTCTCACCCAGAACTTTAAATCGTTTTCTGTTTTGAATGTTGATGTTTATTTGTTATTTGTATGTTTTACCTCGATGTGGGAAATAAAGCTCAATTCAATTCAATTCAATTCAATTCAATTCAAATTCAAATTCAAATTCAATTCAAATCAATTCAATTCAATTCAATTCAATTCAATTCAATTCAATTCAAATTCAAATTCAAATTCAAATTCAAATCAATTCAATTCAATTCAATTCAATTCAATTCAATTCAATTCAATTCAATTCAATTCAAATTCAAATCAGTTCAATTCAATTCAATTTCTCCTTTTACAAAACAAATGAAATTGATTCAAATAAATAAAGAAAAAAATAACCTTAGGCGATAAAGACCAAGGAAATGAATTATAAGGTTTACCACAGTCTGAGAGCTGTAATAAAATTTATAGTTACTATGATTAATTAATAAAAATTAATATGAAACAAAATGATCTTTAACAATATCAATGAATAACATTCAACATTTCATGAACATGTAACGCCTTCAGACAATCCTAATATTTAAATGTCAATCGTCATGTAAGAAATTAGAGAATATTACTAAAAATAGAAGATCAAGTGACGTCATTCTCAAGTTAAACATAGCTATATCCTCTTTCTATTCCAACCATTTGTTAACCCATATAAGTGAGAAGTTCATGCATGTTATGAGGTCACATTGATGCGAGCATGATTTTGAGGCGCCATTTTGTTCCGAGTAGTGTGCCCAATTCTCTTTGGGAGCCTTCAGTAATTACAAAGGTGGGGGGAGGGGGATTAGATTCGGACTGTTCCATAAAATGTGACTCTACTTGTCGTGCTAAAATGGCCCTCCGTCATCTGCCGTTCTCTAACACCTATTCGAAACATGAGGTAAATGCTTTCAATTATGTAAGTGGACATAAGGCCTAGAATCAATGGTAAGGACTTCATCCCACCGCTGCCACCAATGTTGAACATGTTAAATATATTGGATAATTTCCCACTACTGCCGCCATGTGGATGTGTGTGAAGACACTGCATTTATTTAAATAAATACCTGTGTTTCGATCTCATTCGCTGAGCTGAAGGCCTTAACGTTCAATGATTTGATTGGCACACTCCTGACATTGTCGAGAGTAGGAGTGAGGTCAACATTTCCACAACATTGTCCCCAGTATCTTTTCAAACTAATTCAATTTTACACATGTGAGACCCACTCCTCTCCTTCACAACTGACTATTAATTCATTACATGATTGTAAGCAGCAATTTGATATATGTCATGGTACCTAACCCTAACCCTAACCTGAATGGAAGCAATGGGATTTGGAACCTGTGGCAGCGATGGGATGACAATAAACACCCTTGAGAGCCGATTTGTAAAGTGTGACACCCCCCTAACTCCCTCAGCCCTCCCCCTTGTAAATACTGAAGGCACCTTTAAATATTCTTGTTAGCACTGTGTGGGCTTACGACAAAGATGTGATGTCTATAGACACAAATCATAGACCCTACACGAAACACAAGAAGGGTCTATGCACAAACAAAATAAATACATACATACATACATACATACATACATACATACATACATACATACATACATACATTTCAGAAAACTCTTGAATTATATATTTGGCCATTTATCAAATATCCACTACGTGGGTAGGTACATGACTACTATTTAGTGTTTCACTCGGATACGAATGAGTTCATGTGAGTACCGAACTCGTGTGATGACGCCATCGTTATTTTTTTCCACAATTAATGTTAGCATGTGAACTGCTAAAGACTTGAAATTTCGTTCTAAAACTGAGATAATCAACAAACTAAGGAAAATGTGGTATATATGCAAAATAGGTGAAAGACGTGGTTGTGCGATCATTTCAGGTCAAACTCCCACATTATCACCCACTCGCTCGTTAACCCTGCCACAAGTTTTATATCGAAATGTACACATAGTGACAACAACAGGAAATACCATAGCCAACAAAATAATTATGAATAATCAAACAGCAGGTTCACCTTACAAGGGAATGCGCAATGCAAGTGTATGGCAGATTTGCTTGAATGAATGAATGAATGAATGAATGAATGAATGAATGAATGAATGAATGAATGAATGAATGAAATGAATAATGGATGAATGAATGAAATGAATAATGGATGGATGGATGAATGAATGAATGAATGAATGAATGAATGAATGAAATGAATAATGGATGAATGAATGAAATGAATAATGAATGAATGAAAATGAATAATGAATGAATGAATGAAATGAATAATGGATGGATGGATGGATGGATGAATGAATGAATGAATGAATGAATGAATGAATGAATGAATGAATGAATGAATGAATGAATGAATGAATGAATGAATGCATTTTAGTAATCATTGTTGAGATGTTAACCCTGACAGTGGGATTAACGGGGGTCATCAACGGATATTAGCACATTGCCTGCTGAACTGCACAACAGGTGTAGAAACGTACAATCCAATTTATAACATTCTTTTCATACAGCCTTCAGATATTACCTTAGGTCGTGTCTCTAGGTACGGGTTAGTGCCCCATAGTGATATTAATCTGCATAGAGCACATACTAGTCGTTTTCTATTTTCCCTAGGGCACAATTCATGTAGTGCAGGAGTTCTACTGGTGATTTGTCTTAATGGTAGACAGAATACGCGCCCGGAATGTGATGTGTTATAAAACACTTATTGCCTTATTTGGGCACTAGTAGACGTCATATTACCCCTCGATATTTTATGTAGATACCTTCAGACTCGGAAGAAGTTGCTGCATTTCAGTCCTCAGGGAAATAGTCATCTATTATTGCCCTCATAGCCAGGCAATAAGTGTATAATTAGATGTCATTCCCAAATATTTTTCTTCTTTAATTCAGTCAAGACAAATACGAGTGACCTTAGGGAACTTTGTCGCTAGGAGTCGCTAGATCTGCAGTGACGACAAACCCTTGGATCACTAGTATTTTCCAGCTGCGTGAAGCAAAATATTGGAGAATAATATAATTATTCCTCCTCAAGCATAAACAATAATGGCGATTTAGCACATTTTGACATATATTTTGAGAACCGCAAAGCAAAACCATTGATGTAGACACGGGTCGTAGCGACATACAACGACCAGGATAATATACAATCCATATTTCTATATATTCAAACACATTAACTTGGCTTGAGTATGATATAATTGTCATTGTAGAATGTGTATTGCGACAAATCTTGTATCAGGCCTTTCTTATGCTGGAGCCCATAAGATGGTACAAGGGTAGCACATTTCCTAAAAAAATGTACATGCAGATTGATTGAAATATCTCCACAAGAGTAAAACAACTTGAGAAATT
>NC_135565.1:5951641-6016641 GCF_964340395.1 Glandiceps talaboti
GCATGTTACGTCTGTATTCGATGCTTCACTGCAAATACAATTTGGAAATGCACCTTGAAAGGGAAACTTTTCTATCGATGACGAATGATGATGAATGTAGAGTAGCTATGTGAATGATTGGACGAATGGTGAGTGGACGGTGTAATCAAATTAATAACACATACGCTCAGGAAATATCACAATTTAATGCCTGCCCTCGGGCTGGCACTCTTTACCAAAATTTTGATGATCAAAATCTTAGTAAAGAGTGCCAACCCTTGTGCAGGCACTAAATTGTGGTATTGCCCTCGCTGGCATGTTATTATTTCATTTATTTATATTAACGCTCCAATTGCATGAATTGTATTTAGAAGCAGTTCTTGGTGGTAAATAAAATTAATTTAAATTAAAACACAGCACAGAAAGATGTGCTCAAAGTTGATCGTCCTAACCGTTGTATTGTATTGTATTGTATTGTATTGTATTGTATTGTATTGTATTGTATCGTATTGTATTGTATTGTATTGTATTGTATTGTGTTGCGTTGCTTTGCGTTGTGTTGTGTTGTATTGTATTGTATTGTATAGTATTGTATGTTATGGTATGGTATGGTATGGTACAGTATGGTATGATGTGGCGTGGTGTGGTGTGGTGTGACGTTGCGTTGCGTTGTGTTGTGTTGTGTTGTGTTGTGTTGTGTTCACTATGTGTGAATATTACGTACAAGTACAGTACAGTACAACATCAACAGTACTAACAGTAAAGGACAGTACATACCGTATAACACTAATGAAACCATGGTAAAGGACAGTACATACCGTATAACACTAATGAAACCATGGTAAAGGACAGTACATACCGTATAACACTAATGAAACCATGGTAAAGGACAGTACAGACAGTATAGCACTAGCCAACATAGCACTAATGAAACTATATGATAAATGACAGTACAGAGAGTATACCACTAATGAAACCATGGTAAAGGACAGTACAGACAGCATAGCACTAATGGAACTATGGTAAACGACAGTACAGACAGTATGGAATGAAACCATGGTAAAGGACAGTACACACAGTATAGCAATAATAGAACCAAGGTAAAGGATAGTACAGACAGTATAGCACTAATGGAACTATGGTAAAGGACAGTACATACAGTATAGCACTAATGGAACTATGGTAAAGGTCAGTACAGACAGTATGGAACTAATGAAACCATGGCAAAGGACAGTACATGCAGTATAGCACTAATGAAACCATAGTAAAGGACAGTACATGCAGTATAGCACTAATAGAACCATATGGTAAAGGATAGTACAGACAGTATATGACTAATGGGACTATGGCAAAGGACAGTACAGAGAGTATAGAACTAATGAAACCATAGTAAAGGACAGTACACACAGTATACCACTAATGGAACCATGGTAAAGGATAGTACAGACAGTATAGCACTAATGAAACCATGGTAAAGGATAGTACAGACAGTATAGCACTAATGGAATTATGGTAAAGGACAGTACAGAGAGTATATGACTAATGGAACTGTGGTATATGACAGTCCATACAGTATAGGACTAATGGAACCATGGTAAAGGATAGTACATACAGTATAGCACTAATGAAACCATGGTAGAGGATAGTACAGACAGTATAACACTAATGGAACCATGGTAAAGGACAGTACATACAGTATAGCACTAATGAAACCATGATCTTAAAGGACTGAAAGACGACAAATAGTTCTGGGTTAACACAAGGAACAAAATAATACTCATCCAAATGTATTCAGTGTCGTTTTGATGACGTAATCAATATATATCTGTTTGATAAAGTCACGACAAAAAACAAATTACAAGATCTAAATAAATAAATTGATGTGTATTTTGTTCTGGGCACAATGCGGGGCCACTGCTTTTATATCAGATTCACATCTTGCAGTAGTCCCATATAATTAAAATCTCAGTATCAGGTTTTTTACCCAACCTACGGGACCTAAATGTTTTAGAATATCTTGTATGTTCCAAACCTCCGATCCGAGTGTTAGTTATTATAAATGCTTCATTGGGGTGGAGGAGGGGTATACGGTATTGCTTAAGGTTACTGTGAAATTTCAGATAACCGTGACTTCTCAGTGACTTGCATGTGTATAATTCACGGTATTAACTGTTAAACTAAGCACATACGGTTACTTTAATTAGTGATTCATTACATGCTCAATATCAAAAGTAAAGTAATTATATGTAATTGCTCCAAGAATATTTCACGCACGGTCGGTTATTACAGCTCTGATTGTGGTAGGCTACAGATAGCCTGTAACAGCGTTAAAAGGACGGTGGGTACGAATTATTTTCGTTGACACCGTGTATACGCGTCGCAATATTTTATTTCATGTTATCTTATTTTTTTCTGAGCATATAAATATGATTATACAGTGAAATATAAGACACAGAGCATGAGTTGGGGGTGGACTAACTGTTTGGCTCTGAATTCTGAATGTGGTCCGTAGCTTTAGATATTTTTTTTAGAATATCGTGTTCCCTGAGCCACTCAGTTTAAATGACACAGAGGCCTACATTAAATTAGGGGCGAGATCAATAGTCCAATGTAGGATATAAAAAAAAACCAAAACAATTCTTTTAGTTAGACCTCGGACTTCACCCATTCTAACTAAAATGGCCAAAATTGAACATTGTTTCAGACAGCACAATCATTTTCAAATAAGTCTGTAGTAGTATTTATTCAGTAAAAATTCTTCCATTTCTCAATTTGATGACATTTTTTTAGTATTTAGGGTTACAAAACAGATTCCATTAAAAAGTAAAATCGGTTTTGCAGGATGAGAACTATTCACAAACTAAAAGAATTGAGCTTTTTTTAAAAAATCTTACTTTGAACTATTGATCTAGCCCCTGAGTAAAACGGGTATCGTAAAATTGACGTCGTTTTAACCATAGACCTCATGATAGACTGTGTTGTTCACGGTCCACATTATCGTGTATTTCAACACGGTAAATTTAAACCGCAGAGCGAGAACTACAGGGTAAAATAATCCATTTAAAACAAATTTAGTTAAGAATCTTTGGTTAAGAATGTCTTCTTCAAATATCCAAACGCTATTTTCACATCACGGTGAACGCCCAATATTTTCATAAGGCGACATTATAGGCTATATATTTCATATATGTTAAATATCGGGCGTGGCGCCGGGTGCAATTTGCCAAGTATTAAACAAGCAGTCTTTGGGCGAGAACAATAAGTCTGCCCAGGCTAGGCAGACATGTGATTAAGAATATACGCCCAGAAGTAAACATGTTAGTTTTTTTTTTTACACAGCTCGTGACAATAAAGAGTTCAATAAGCCTCGACCAATGAGCGTCGTCATAGCAACGTCGCCATAGCAACCGCCACATGAAATGGCTTGGGTCTATTTGTCACCACCACGTGATGTCACGCATGAAGAACGCTCAGGTTGTACAATCGATCATAGACGTTGGCGAGCAACGTCTATGGTATATAATAACCAGCATGTAGCTGTGACATGATGCAGGTAGACCATAACACCCCATTGTTTCATACCATTTCAATCATGGTAAAATTCTATCTTTTTTAAGCTCATGTTATACATTGAATTTTATAGGACACTAGGCTTATTTGGCGTTACACAGTTCAAATCAAAACAGCCGAGAGACGAATCAAACACATATTTGAATAATGAAAGTATTTTTATTACATGTTTGATGTATTTATTTATTAATTTAAGTTTATTTATCTATTTATTTATTTATTTCTTGTTTATCTATTTATTTACGAAGAAGGTCGATTAGGATTGTGAAATTAAAACCAGTTTTTAAATATTCACACAAATGTAGAATGTGTTTTCAAATTACCAAAGATAAGATTAGGTAAGATGCTGTGAAATTATGCAACTTCAAAAAGATACCGAAAAACAGTTTGCAATCTATATTGCTATGGCAACCGAAAAGTGTCTGTGTGCATGTACAATCTATGACTCATACATATTTATACGGCGTCAGTGGAACCGCCAAGTATTGTCATAGCGAACCGGTTCTAGGCAGTTCTGAACTAGTCAAATCTGGTTTGAACCAGTTTCGACTGGATTGACGTGAACGCCAATGGTTGCCGGAAGTCGTGTAACGGATCACAGCGAGGCTGATAGCGATAGGGTCAACGAAAGATTGTCTGAACGTGAGCGTGTAGTTAAGGGAGGAAGCAACTTCTTTCACGCATTACAAATTTGTGGCTTATTTAACAGACGGAACGAAGGATGAGTTCGGAAGCAAGTACGACAGTAGACGGAGACATTAATAAGGAGACTGGGAAGATCGTGTGCGGTGTGTGCAAGTCGGGATTTGCGGGGAGGAATCCCAAACTGATGCCTTGTTTGCATACGTTTTGTAAGGAGTGCATAACCACTGGGGACGACGGAGGTAAGAGGCGTTGTCATGTGATAATACACTGGCTAAATGTTGAATACCATAAACTAGATAAAACAGACGGAGCATTAGAAATTGCCACGATTGTGAACTTGGGTATGACAAGAGAGTCCGGTAGGGCTATCTCAATACACGGTTCTTTGTTATGTAAATTATACCTGGTCCTTGTGTCACTTGTCCATAGTAGTACTTACGAGTGTAGTCCCAGCGATCTGGGGACCCAAGGCATGCAACGAAGACGAACACTTTTTGTACTTGCTTTTTCCCGCCAAGGGTAACATTTCTCTGTTGATTACTTAGACAACACTCGTGGAGGACGTTGGACCCAGTTTTCAATGTGACCTTAGTTTTGTATTGAATAATGACCCTGCTTGGACAATCGGTTTCTCGAAACATCTACATAGTACATGGCATTGGTATTGGTAGTTGGTACATGTACTATGTAGTACACGTCCACGTGATTCGCACTCTGCAATGTTTCAGGTAGAGAGAACGACCTTTACTGCCATGTAGCGGTTTCGCTCCGCCCTCCGCTAGAACCTTTCCAAACCCCATCAGAAACTAAAAAGTAAAACGAAAAATGTCGAGTAACACAAAATAAAAGATAATAAAAAAGTATTGCAAATAAAAACAAAGCTACAATTATTGCAACTAAAGGCTCCCAGTGTAATTTGATTTGCTGGGGTGTACCATGGATCTATTATCTCAATAATAGATCCATGGTGTACAGGCTCAGTTAGTGAATTGAAGTTTAAGTTTATGGTTCTCGTCACAATGCATCCAATACTGTTACTACCATTAATTACAAATTTTGTATCGTCTGCTATATAATACATATATGTCGGTACCATTCCTATTCACATGTACATTATACCATGGATGTATATCCATGCCTATACTATATACATGTAGTACTTGAACAATATTATATGTCACCCATTTGAAATGTATTCACATTTAAATTTTAAATTTATAAAGCCAACCAGCATTTTCATGTAAATCATCTAAATTAGTTATTTTTGCCAAAGTTAGTTCCCTGAAAATGTCAAACCTTCACTTCAAAATAAATCACCAGTTCCTCGTTTGATGTAGTTTGATGGTGTTCGAATGGCTACAGGTCACTAGAGGGACAAGGGAAAGTGTCAACATCTTTCATTTATTTAGAGATCTAGAAATTTGAAAATCAAATTTTGGTGAGTCCAATAAAAACCATCTTCAGGTTAAGTCCATGTAAAAGGCAAGGGCCATGACCTAATACTTAATTGCTGACAAATAATTATGCGTAACAGTTGTGACCAGACTTTTACCTTTGGGTGAAACCAGCTTAAATTGATAGCTTTGTACCAGCAATACTTTTAAAACATTTATTTTTGTTAGTTCAACTGGCAGTAGAAACACCTACCTCCATGGATCAGCCATCATGGAACAATTTAATTAAAAAATACATTGCACAATTAAGTAAAAGCCTACTTCGTAAATAATTAAAATATAGCCATAGCATACAGGTGTCTGTCTGCCTGAAAGGTGATCCAGAGCAAAAGAGTGATCTCGTATTTGATCTTCCACTGGTAATGTGAGAACCTCGGAGTGAAACCCAGGCCTTTAATTATAAAATAAATTTATATTGTTATGATGTGGTTACTATAAAAATGACTTGTTCTGGTACAAGATGTGTAATACCCACATGACCCCACCCCACCCCTCCCCTCCCCACACACCATACATGTACATGTTTAATATTAATGTATATTCTGGATACAACTACATACATAATGTTTTCATATTACTACTTTCTTTTGTATGTGGGTGGGGAGGGGCAGATTTGTGTCATCAGATTGTATCCTTGGCTTTTGTATAAAAAATTATTTGTTTCAAAGATGGTATTTGTAATAATGAATAATAATAATAAATATTTACTTGTAGAGCACCTTATATCCAGAAAGTGTTCATAGGCGCGTAACAGGAAATATTAAAATGAGACAAATCAAGAAAAAAATACAACTTTGTAAAAACGTGAAGATTAAATGTGAAGATTAAAATTGTACATTTTTGTTCAATCATTAAGGGGATGGTAGGCAGGTAAAATTTACCCAAGTTCCTCTTTCATTATACCGGGGTTACCTACAAAGTTCTGTACATGTACACTGGCAGTGATGAGGTCAAACTGAGGTACCTTTCATTTTACCAGGGTTATCTACATGTACATTGTACTGGTCAATGTTTTTGTTACGGGTGGTAGGCAGGTAAAATCTACTTGTATCGTTCCACTGTCATTCTACCAGGGGTTACCTACAACTGTACATGTATATTACCAGTGTTTTTGTTAAGGGTGGTAGGCAGGTAAACTCTATGTACAGTTCCCCTGTCATTTTACCAGGGGTTACCTACAACTGTATATTACCAGTGTTTTTGTTATGGTTGGTAGACAGGTAAAATCTACATGTCCAGTTCCCCAGTCATTCAACCAGGGGTTATCCTACGTGTACATACTATCATTTATCGTTGTGACAACCAAGGTCTGTCGGGTTCAAAAATCCTGGTTAAAAATGAAACTCTTGGTTAGTCTGATTGATGAATAATAAAACTACCTGTTCTCACCATGCATGAGAGTTGCATTATACATTTGCATTTTATACATATATGTTTCCTGTGATTTTCACTTTGATCATGGCTACACCAGTGTTGCAGCCAGCCTTTTCAAAGAGTGGGACAAAATGTCCCAAAACTTCCATTTTTCTGGTCATCATACAATTTTTGGGGGACATTGCAAAAAAAGTGCCAATAGCATTGTAGCACAACTGTACAGTTTTTCAAAATATTTACCCACATGCTGACCCATGCTAGATATTTGCTGAATGATTATGCAGTTGCCTATCCAACCCAGTTGTTATCTTTGCAATGTACATGATCATTTGGCTATTGCTATAGGCGTGGTCATGTTGCTAAACATATTTGCATACAATGTTAGTGTGGGTCATCTATGACCTGTCACTTCCAAAATTGTGGGTCAGGTCAAAAAATGTGTGTCAAATGACCCCAAAAAACCCTCTGGCTGCAACACTGTACACTCGTGAGGAACTCTGGTAAATTGATCAGGAACTGGTAATATTTACTGGCTTTAGACATGGAATACTTTTCTCTCAGTGATAGATGACGTGATGACGATGTCACCATAACGGCCATCTAACAGACTCTAAATATAAATATTGCAAAACTCAGAATGTATACAGAAACGTATGTGTACAGTACATGTATGTAAGTACATGTATGTACGTGTGTGAAGCCCATAGAAATTACACAACCAGAAGTGCAGTAAAAGTTGTATGAAACTTCCGACAAATGGTGCATGTATTTCTATGGACGCACAAAGTAAGATTCACAAAAATATATGTACAAATGTATGGATCCAATGTGGTCCCAGACTAGTACCAGGCATGTGTACTAGCTCTGCAGCCTACATGTACAATGTAGATGCTTGTTACATCATAACATGTACATACATGTACACAATGTATGTAAAGAAATGTAGGTTATGTAATTGTAGATAACAACAGGTATTGCTTTTCTTGAGCCATATCATGATATTGAACAACTTGAATTTATCATACATTGTATCTCTGACATTTTTAACATCTATTGATTATTATTAAAACCCCAGGGCCCCATATTATACCCACTTTGACCAAAAATCAATACCCTATTTTAGACCATTTCAGGTTTGTAAAAGATTGAAGTTAGCCCTAAATGAGGCAACATTTTGGGACAGTTATGACAACACTTTGGGACAGTTATGATTTGGTAAAGAGCAGTGTACCACATTTTACATGTATACCTTGAGCAAAATGAAGTGGACCCTGTTTTAGACTCTTCAGCTCGAAAAAACAGACCCCATTTTAGACCAAAGGGTTAGAAAACACCCCCCAAAGGGCAGCACATATACACATTTATACGTCACCTGTCACCAATCTCGCATTCTGATTGGTTGAGAGCCCTGCAGATACACAGGCGTATTTTTCACCAACAGCCGTTTTTTTGCTTGTTGTATCACGTGATCACTGCACATCCCCTTGTAAACAAATCTAGCAGACAACTAGAGATCGAACTATAACCAGCATTTCCAATGCCAAATTTGTTGTCAATCGAACAAAATATCACCGTTGTATACATTGTAACAAGTCTTTGAACTGTATGTTTTGTGTCAGAGGGAAAATGTCAAAAATTCCATGCAGAACGGCGATAGTCCAGATACGGTCGTCACGCGATCGTGAACATGAATTCCTAAATTTATGAAGGATATCAAAATTACCACCACAGAGTGTGCATTTTTGGCTTAACTAGAACAACAAAGTATATCACAAACATTTATGTAAATTTAATGGAATACAGTACGCAAAACAAAGACGCACTCATTTTTCAGCTGATGGTTATAAGTTTGAATATATCTATGAGTGATATGCAAATAGTAAACAATACGTTATACTACTGAGCAAACGCGCACTCTAATTGGATGATAAAGTTAAGGCTGAGATGTAAACAACCGCATTGCAATTACCAGAGAGGTGCATGATACTACGCTCAACAGTATAACGCGGAAGTGATTTTATTTTAACATGAAACAGCATTTTTAGACATTCAAAAATGAATTCATAGTCGCAGGTGACGTATAAGTATGTTATTTGCCAAATACTGTTCCACATCTTGCTGCTCGAGGTAATTTTTCTGGTATAACGGCTCGCTTCCGGCTCTCCGTTATACCAGAAAAATTACCTCTCGCAGCAAGATATGGAACGGTATTTGGCAAATAACATATACGTACGTAGTCTCAAATAAGGGGAGTAGCCCCCCCCCCTTCCCCAGGGATTCAGTGCAAAGTTGTTGATGACACCTTTTATAACAACTCATCAAACTGACTACCTACCAAACACAGAAGTTGAATTGGAAACCTGCTACATGTACATGTACAAAATGTATGTAATGGGTTAGTTGGTTAGTGATCCTTTTTGAGGTGAACATTGCTGCCTACATGTAGGAAGTTACAATGTAACTCTTTGAGCAAGATTTTTTAGGATCAATTTTGTGCCTGAATTTTAAATTTTGGGAGCAAAATGCTCCTAAAATTGAAAACTTACTATTTATCAAACTTGATTTAAACAATTATCATGAGTACTAAACTGAGTGAATGAGTGAACAAGGGAGTGAGTGAGAAAATAAATGAATGGAGGATAGTCATTAATTACATGTAAGATAAGCATTATGGAAGTTTGACACCTTGGGGTGTAGATGCTCTCAATTCGTGCTACCAGAAATATTATTTGAACACCGACAAGCTAAAAATAACAATCATTTGACTAACAATGTATTGGTTGTTACTGTAACTTCCTGGTTGTTACCATGACTTCCTAGTTGTTACCATGATTTCCGTGCCATGTACATTTGTACTTACAGACCTACATATATGTGAGACCAAGTTTACCTTCTTCTATTTTGACATTCCAACATTATTAGATACAAATGTAAAATATACCCAGGCCAGTGTGCCCTCTACTGATAGCCAAATTTTGTTATCAAAATGATAAAAAACTATGTTTTCTTGAGAGTCGCCACATAGTAAGATACATGTCGGGGAACACTAAAGTTTGGGTGCATAACTATACATGTATGTAGAAATTGTGTGTGTCAGTGGAGCGTCAAATTGGCTTAGAGGGCATACTGATGTACAATGTACATGTATATTGTAACAGTATACAAATGTACAGGTATCAAGAAATAGCACTCTTCTAAGTTCTAATTTGGTTTCCAATGAATGGATATGCATGATGTATTGTAACGAGTTTTTTCATTTTCTCTTGTGAGATAGCCATGTACATGTGAATTGTACAGAGCAAAATATTGTACGTTTGTACATAAGTAGTATACATTTACAAAATAAAACAAAAATTAATTCAAATTGCTTCTTTGAACATTTGTCATATTTCTCCATCAGAGAACAGTACATTTGTATGTTACACATTTTGAGCAATCCAAAATAGATATGTGTAATAACAAATTTGTAGGTGATTGTAAATTTCCTATTATAGCCATAAATGACACATTATTGTTTATGGTGTCAATAAATGTCTTCATTTTATTAAAATATACCGGCATATAACTGTTATTAAAACGATTTAGGTTCCCAAATCATGCCAGGAAGCAGTGCTTTTGTTAAGGGTAGTAAGCAGGTAAAATCTACCTGAATTCCCCTGTCATTTATTGGGTTCCCCCTGCCAAAATTACAGTATACATGCAATGTGTGGGAAACTACATGTATGCCTATTTTACCCCCTTTCTGTAACCAGGGTTCCCAACCTTAGCAAAAACACTGGAAAGGATTCATACAATTTGATAAATGGACGGCTTTGCTACCTGTTCCCTTTGACAAGACATGTATGCTTGTTTCTGTCACCTTGCTATAAAAATAATCCTTGGTGTATAGCAATTAATTAGTCCATTTATTTGTTAAGATTGTACATAGAATGCAAAACCAATTAGATATACATGGTAAGAAAAGAATAAGTGCTATAGTGTTTATTTAAAAAAAAAATACTATCATACCAATAACCTTAATGAATATGATGCAGTATTTATATGAATCACACTTATTCTGAATTAGATATCCTGTTTTTCACAACTTTTTTTTTGTGTATAAATAAATACCCCCTGCCTTCGGTTTTCTAAGATTGATACAACAGTGATAAGCTATTGACATAGTCCCTGTATGGAGGCATATCTGAAAACTAGTTTATATTTAGAGTTCAATGAACTTACAGTACTGTTCTGAGACTTCCAATTTTTTTACACTATGTTGATCAAAGGGGGATTTAGAATTACACAACAGAAGAACTGCTATCACCCACTTGTGTAATCTACTAAGAACAGAAGTGTTATCTTATCAATGAAGCCTTAATGATTACATACATGCACATGTATTCATTCTTTTGTTTTCTGCCAGACAACTGTATTTCACACCTAAATTTTAAACCTTTGTCAAGCTGATCATGAAAGCCAGTAAAATGTACATGTAATACATAATGTACATATATGTGGCAAGAAAACCGAAATACAAATTTTGATCATGCCACGTTTATAGAAAATGCTATCAAATCCTTTTAAATATGATACAGTATTTTTTTGCACAATTTTCTTTGTAATACACACAGATCAATAAAATGTAAGCCAACAAAATTCAAAGTATCCATGAGTAAAAACTGCTCTGGTGCCATGTTGTTAAAAGGATTTCGATACATATTGTGAATTCTGTGCAATATTGTTGACAGCTGTCTGTGATGAAATCTGGGATATGTAATATTAAACAATGTATGTTGAAAGCAAACAATAGATGTTACTACATCTACATATGTACATTTTGTACATGTATGTATAATATGTAGTATTATTTCATTATAGGATTGTAGTCTTGTTTTCCCAACTGGTTAAGGCAGTTAATCCTGTGTAGTCCTGTTTTTTAGTCTTTTGCGTTACAAACAAATAGTCCCCTCCTTGGTAGAAAGCTGATTAAAATCAGTTTGAATATAACTTACACTTTTTACAAATGGCCATTTGGAATGAAGCTACAATTCATGTATACTACAGCAGCAGACAGGGTTTTGGCTTATTGTGAAATATATAGACTGTATGTTCTACAACGCGCGTCTGCATCACTGGTTCTGCTGTCTACATCACTGGTTCGGCTGTCTACATCACTGATTCTGCTGTCTACATCACTGGTTCTGCTGTCTACATCACTGGTTCTGCTGTGTTCAAAATATGTCAAAAAATTCAAAATTACCACTACTTTCCCTGATTTTTCTTTGATATTAATGATGCTGGTATAAATTATGTTATTCTGCAATACATGTATTTGTCTTCATTCAACCCGAAAATCTGTGTGACCTAACGGTTGTCACTACTCGTCTCGCAACTTGTAGTGTCGAGGGCCCCTTAGGTCACCCATGTTTTCCTTTGCTGAATGAAGAAATATATTGGGGAATAACATTTAATTGTTCCATGTTTTAGAAATCATACCAGAGTTGTTTACTAGCAATGAAAGGATTTGATATCAATCTCTCTACTAGAACATTTAAATGGCCCGCTTCGAAAAAGGATTAAAATTTAGGTGTGAAAAACTGCTAATTTGCAGAAAGAATTAAAAATTGGTCCAGAACAAAGGAATAATCCTATGTAATCCCCATGACGCCACTGATAAGATAACACTAATGCCAGAACCTGGGATTGAAACCTTGGCCTTTAACAGATGGCCCTGTCATGTCATCTGGCATAAAGACACCTTGTGTCCATTCATTTAAGTAACAATCTTTTGTTACTTACATTACACTAGTAACACTAACAGGTGAGATCTCTCTTTTAATTTATGTGTTGTATGATACATTCAAACTCCAAAGTGGTGGCAAGCGCATTATGACATCATACATGTACCATGTGAAATGTAAACACAAAATTCTCTTTTTTTAGACACTATTTGTACATGTATATTTTCAATAGAAATGACATGTACCTATAATTCATTATATAAATATTTATTATATGAAATTAATATTTTTGTTGCCAACGTAAATGTAAACACAAACACACAATTCTATTTTTGACATTATATTTTCCATTTTAGAATTTACATGTAGTCCATACATGTATGTGACTATGTACATGTACAGTCTGCATTTATATACACAGTACAAATATTAAGAAGGAAGTAACCATAACTTTTATACACGTGTACATGACATATCTATATGCAGCATATCACGCCTACACTACATGTACTACTACTGTACTACTAGTCACTACCTTGACCCACAAAAATGTACACTATACATGATAGGATGTCTGCACGTACATTGTAGTACAGATCCAATATACACATGTAAAAAATGTACACATACACATACAGATATGTACCTGATTAACAACAGTGTTAACCTGTGCAAAATGGAATTTTGTACCTTGTACATGTATGAAAAGCACAACATCTCCAACAATACTGAACAAACTACAATGTAAATTAGTACACGTAACTTGTGACGTTGATAGGAAATATTTCATTCTACAAAACTAGTAAACTTGTTTCAAGTCCGTGATAAGAAAACATAAATACATAAATACATGACAGTATTTTTTAAGGGCAGTAAGTAGTTAAGTTTCCCAGTCATTTTACCGGGGTTCCCCACCGAAATTACATTACAATATATGGGAAATATCGTACATGGATGCCAGTTTTAACAAATTTCAGGGATCCCACACCTTAGCAAAAATACTATACGTGAGTGACAACTGTACCAGGTTATACAAATACCTTGACCTGTGTTGTATACATGTATATGCATGACTGCACGTAGTACAGATCCAGTTTACACATGTACATTTGTACATAGTACATACAATGTATACCCTGTACCTGAATAATAATAATAATAGTGTTGTGTACAAAATAACATTTTGTACCTTGGAATGATGAGCACAGTATCTCCACCGATACCGAACATGGGTTAGATTTAGAACCAAAAATGTAGGATACAGGTTTTTGAGAGATTGAAAACGCTGACAGAAGGTCTAGAGTTTTTAATATACCATAGTACCAGTAATAAAACTCTCAACTTTAAACCTGCTGTCAGCATTGGGAACCCCTAACAACAACACTGATCATACATGTACACTAACACTGGTTACTAGTCTACTTCCTATATGGTATCACTCCTCCACTCACATTATAGCCAAAGTCGTTACTCTAGAATTCCTGAGATGCATGAGGTGCAGTTTAAAATTCATCCACAGCCACCCTGTCCCACACATTTCAATTACAAAATTCTGACCAATAACACAGTCCTTCATAAAGTTAAGTGTTTATTGGGGCAGTTACATAATGTCTAAATATGGTATATTTGTCAGCTCAGGATGCTACTTATACAATTGTTTGTCATTATAACAGTTGGGGTTCACTGATTGGATGAACAATATTTTCTGCTGATTGAGGGCCTTTGACCAGAACAGAAGTGGTTTGTGTGTGAAAAATATTTATCTCTCCACTAAACAAACAAGTCAAAGATGATAATACAAATATTTGTGTACTACAGGCTTGAATACAAATGTACAGTACCTACATGTACATGTTTTTAGTTTGTAATGCCAACATTCTTGTACATTGCCTCTTCATGTACATGTATGTCTGTGTATTATGTGCTTGTCAGTTTTCCTTTTTTCGGCTCCTACATTTTTTAATGCATGTGCATGCAATTTCCATCTACCAGACTCATTACAGGTCAATTATATTTTGTAGTTATAGTAATGACAGTAGATAATTGAGTGCAAATAATTTTTTCTGCCTTTTAGTGCTTCAACCGAAACCAATTTATTAATGAGGGTTGTAAATTTGTTATACGGAGCCAATCAATCGATCAATCAAGCAAGCAATCAGAAAGTTGTTCTTGAATGTACTGTACATGTACATTGTAGGCACTACCAACATGATATAGTGTTTGAAAAATACAATCTACATTATATTTTCTGTCATGAATCAATGTTTAACTTGTTTCTTCCGTATTGGCAGGGAGATTGTATTTTTCAAACACTATGCGTTGTGTTGTTCAGCCCTATCAGACTTGTAAACCACTGTAAGATATGTTGTGTTGTTCAGCCCTATCAGACTTCTAAACCACTGTAAGATACATTGTGTTGTTCAGCCCTATCAGACTTCTAAACCACTGTAAGATGTCATGTTGTTCAGCCCTATCAGACTTCTAAACCACTGTAAGATATGTTGTGTTGTTCAGCCCTATCAGACTTCTAAACCACTGTAAGATATGTCGTGTTGTTCAGCCCTATTAGACTTCTAAGTGTAAGATATGTCATGTTGTTCAGCCCTATCAGACTTCTAAACCACTGTAAGATATGTTGTGTTGTTCAGCCCTATCAGACTTCTAAACCACTGTAAGATACATTGTGTTGTTCAGCCCTACCAAAGTTCTAAACCACTGTAAGTGTAAGATACAAATGTATGTTGTGTTGTTCAGCCCTATCAGACTTCTAAACCACTGTAAGATATGTTGTGTTGTTCAGCCCTATCAGACTTCTAAACCACTGTAAGATATGTTGTGTTGTTCAGCCCTATCAGACTTCTAAACCACTGTAAGATACATTGTGTTGTTCAGCCCTATCAGACTTCTAAACCACTGTAAGATACATTGTGTTGTTCAGCCCTACCAGACTTCTAAACCACTGTAAGATACATTGTGTTGTTCAGCCCTATCAGACTTCTAAACCACTGTAAGATATGTTGTGTTGTTCAGCCCTATCAGACTTCTAAACCACTGGAAGATATGTTGTGTTGTTCAGCCCTATCAGACTTCTAAACCACTGGAAGATATGTTGTGTTGTTCAGCCCTATCAGACTTCTAAACCACTGTAGGATATGTTGTGTTGTTCAGCCCTATCAGACTTCTAAACCACTGTAAGATACATTGTGTTGTTCAGCCCTATCAGACTTCTAAACCACTGTAAGATACGCCATGTTGGTCAGCCCTATCAGACTTCTAAACCACTGTAAGATACATTGTGTTGTTCAGCCCTATCAGACTTCTAAACCACTGTAAGATACATTGTGTTGTTCAGCCCTATCAGACTTCTAAACCACTGTAAGATACATTGTGTTGTTCAGCCCTATCAGACTTCTAAACCACTGTAAGATACATTGTGTTGTTCAGCCCTATCAGAGTTCTAAACCACTGTAAGATATGTTGTGTTGTTCAGCCCTATCCATGCTATCAGACTTCTAAACCACTGTAAGATACGCCATGTTGTTCAGCCCTACCAGACTTCTAAACCAGTGAGTGGTACATTGTACAAATGTACATGTGTAGCTGATAGTACAAAATGTATGGCATGAATGTCTTATCTACAATGTACATGTATACAAACTAGATACATTGTAGATTGTAACAATTGAATATTGTTGTACTCTTCCTGATCACAGGAATATTAATGTACAAAATAGATATATGTTTTAGTTGGTATCGTAATGCCTACATACATGTACCATGTACATACATGTATAAAATTGTGTGTGCTGGACATAATTTTCAGATCATTCTAGATTCCAATTAACAGAACTTGTTACTGTGCAGTTTAGTGATAATGATGTCTTTTGTGGTAACATTGGATTCTAAAATTTCTACAAATCATATCATTAGAAGTCATTATCAGTATCACAAAATGCAAAATTATTACATTTGGCTTGCATAATAGTACTGCCTCAGCTAGGACAAATTTATAAATAGAATTAATATTGTTAAATGTATGTTAGACACAAAGACAGTTTAGGTTTTACCGGATCCTTCCAACATACTATAAATTACTGAGCTGGAAAACCGGACAGTCCCGGCTATAGCTGTAATTTTATACTATTTCCTGTTCATATTTGCTCTTTTGGGAAATGCACAAAACTTGTATCTGGAATGGTTCAATCATACAGTTGTCACAAATAAGAACTAAATATGATGAAATGTCAATGTGTTTAGATGTTATTCCCTCAATATTTTTCTCTTCTCTGACTGGGAAAATATGAGTGACCTATGATGTACATGTAAAGGAGCCTTTGTCACTATGACTGAGTCGCTAGATGAGTAGTGACAAAACCCTTAAAGCACGAGTATTTTCTGGCTGAATGAAGAAAAATATTTGAGATGACTATTATACCAGAGCCAGTAATATCAAAGAAAAATTAGGGGAAAGTGATGGCAATTTTGAATGTTTTGACTGATACATGCAAATGTGCAGTAGCAGAACCAGTGTAACGTGAACATGTGTTGTCATGACATACAAGTTTACATTTGTATATTCTTGTAGATGCACGTTGTCTTGAGTATAAAATTTCCACATTTATGGCTTATTCATGGTACATTGTATAAACATTACATTGTATATTGTAGGAACAGCTAAATGTAGTTGGGCTTTGAGTTGAACAAAACACAGATCACAGTAGAAATGCATAATGCTAATCCTATTATAATAAGCTTTAAGATACATGTAAATCTACACTTTCACGGTTATTAAGGTGATTGTGAAAATAAGTCCCCACCTGAGCCGATTGTGTTAAAATCATTTCATAACGGTTTCTGTGCTCATGAGAAAACTGAGCAGTGGATTTGAGTATACATTGTACATGTACATGTATGTACATTGTACATTGTTTAGTCCTGCTTGCTTTTGCATCAGTTTCAAACCAAATACTTAGAATCAACTGAGTTGGCTGAAACCTACATGTTAGTGCATGTACAATACATGTACAGGAAAACAAACTTCATAATTCAGTTTCGAACCATTTCAACATTTCATGTAGGGACAGGGCTAATGAAATTTAAAGATTGTCAATAAAGATTTGTAATATGCAGCAAGTGTAAATATAATAAATAAAACTTAGTACCCTTAATTTACCAAAGGAGGGAGATACATTGTATACATGTCAGTAATAAACTTAGTACTGTTAATTTACCAAAGGAGGGAGATATACATGTATAATGGGATATTTACCCACATGCTTATCCATGCTAGATATTTGCTGAATGATTATGCAGTTGCCTATCCTACCCTCTTGTTATCTATGCAATATACACAATCATTTAACTGTTGCTATAGGCGTGGTCATGTTGCTAAACATATTTGCAGACACTTTTAGTGTGGGTCATCTATGACCTGTCACTTCCAAAATTGTGAGTCAGGTCCAAAAATGTGTGTCAAATGACCCAAAAAAAACCTCTGGCTGCAACACTGTACACTAGTGAGGAAGCAGAGTACATGATTATTACTAGGTCACAAAACATGTGCGCATAAAGTGCTGTTTATTTTGTATGAGAGATGCAAGCATTGTTCCATGCAGATGCTTTGATGATGCAACAACAACAGTGCATCAATGCATAGTTAGCACCCCAATTGTGCAAGAATGATCCTTTTGTGATGGGCTCACTGGGTGATGTTTTATGTGAGCTGCACTGTAATTGTTGGGGTTGAAATACCATAACATAATGGAGTCATTCATTTCAAGAAAAGCCTTGAGGTCATGAAGGACAACTGTAATAAATTCAGAAATAGTTACTGGTTAAAATTTTTGCAGGTCTGTGTCTACATGTTTGTAGATGTGTGAAGGACGATACTCAGTTTGACTCTTAACAAACAAGTCACAATACAAAATGTACATGTATTCTGGTAGACTAATACTTGCTTAAGTTTCTGGGTTGTTTTCGTTCCTGATTTGAGTAAAATGATGTATTTAAAAATAAAAACAAAATTATTCTTTTGAGTGAAATGGTAACCTGATCGCAAAACAGTCAGGTGAAAAACTTAAAATGAATATTAACCTCTAAACATTTGAATGTTTTGAGAGAATAAAAAAAAAAAGATTTTGTCGGGACTGGTGTCACTGTCATTGTAATATTACTATTCAGTTCAGGGTTCAAAAGTAATTTTTCATTTAATAGTCTAACTGGACTTGCACTCTCCAAAACTGGTAGCCAGTAGTCCCATACAATGTATATGTATTCCTGAACTGAAAACAGGACCACATTTGAAATATATGTGTTGTCAAAATACTTTCATATCTGTAAATATTCCTTCTTGAACATCCTCCCAAAATCAGCAGCAGACTGAGTGGGTGACCAGTTTTAACTTATGGTAGCCCAATGATAAGTATTGGTACATGTAGTCTAAGGACACAGAACTGCCATTAATTTCAGACTAGCTAGGTACAAATGGTAAAGTAGGGACACAGGACTACCATTAATTTTGAGCTCTGCTGTCTCCCCCAGCTTTAACACTAAGGTACCAAGGTGCTGTACAAGTGACAACAATACATATCTCAATTTCCAAATTTGATCAAATTATTTAAACAATAATGTACGCCCTCCCAGCCCATAATGGACGAAAGCAAACTTTGAACGACATAATGGGCGAGGCGACAGTCGAGCCCATTATGGAGTGCAAAGTTTGCTTGAGTCCATTATGGACTGGGAGGACGTACATTATTGTTATTATTTTATAGTTTTGCCAATTCCAGTGAATTTGTAGACCGAGAAACGCAAAACAACGTATAATATACACAGCGCTGAACATCGTCTGCCATGTTCGGCCCGGAAGCTGAATACTAATCATAGCGACACACGTACGTACACGTAAACACACATATACACTCCAATGAACTGCTGTGAACACAAATTTGTTTCATGAATGTGTTGTATTTTTAAACAGTGGAAATGACAATCATAAGTAACAACATACATTTCGAAAAAATACCTAGTCGTATGAAGAAAAAGAACAAATACGCTTGTATTGTTATGCTCGTTCCGGGGCCGCGATGCCCAATAACGGAGTACATTATCAGTAATAATGTACAGCGATGACGTAACAAAATTCACTGGAATTGGTAATGCTATAATATAATGTGCATTATATATTTTATTGTTATTGTTATTAAGATTATTTTTTAAACTATTTTTCAGCTATCAGATGTCCGTCATGCAAGCAGGATGCCCGTACATTAGACAACATCATTGACAACTTCTTTATCTTGGACTCCATCACTACCAACTGTGAGAACACAACTACGAGTACAACAGAGACAGACGTGAAATGTACGAGTTGTGACGACAACGCTTCAGTAACCTCCTATTGCGATGATTGTGCTGAATGGCTATGTGATACATGTGTACAAGCACATCAGAGAGTACGAATGACTAAAGATCATGTGATTCAGCCGAAAGAATCGGCCGAAGCGGGTCAGAAGGGAAGCGTTAGTCAAGTGCGTGATAAACAAATGATGTGTCCACTACATAAACAAGAACCTCTCAAACTGTACTGCGAAACTTGTGATAAGTTAACGTGTAGAGATTGCCAACTTTTAGGCCACAAAGAGCACAAGTAAGTCTAATTTACCATATATCCCATCAAATTTGAAATAATTCATTTGTGTATTTTGGGCAACAATATTGAACCTAATACCTTTGCTTTAAGTGACTGATGAAAGTCAAAGCTGTATCACAACCTGGATTGGTAACTGCAGTGACCTTATTTGGACATTTCCTGGAGTGGTGTCCCATTTTAAATACCCCAAATATGCCACATTGGTACATGTACTCCCATATCATGGGGTTCTAGCATTATGCAATTACATGTATGTGATGATATCGGTATTGTCTTGTTACAGATATCAGTTTGTATGTACATGTAATGATATCGGTATTGTCTTGTTACAGATATCAGTTTGTATGTACATATAATGATATCGCTATTGTCTCGTTACAGATATCAGTTTGTATGTACATGTAATGATATCGGTATTGTCTTGTTACAGATATCAGTTTGTATGTACATGTAATGATATCGGTATTGTCTTGTTACAGATATCAGTTTGTATGTACATATAATGATATCGCTATTGTCTCGTTACAGATATCAGTTTGTATGTACATGTAATGATATTGTTATTGTCTCGTTACAGATATCAGTTTGTATGTACATGTAATGATATTGGTATTGTCTTGTTACAGATATCAGTTTGTATGTACATGTAATGATATCGGTATTGTCTCGTTACAGATATCAGTTTGTATGTACATGGAATGATATCGCTATTGTCTCGTTACAGATATCAGTTTGTATGTACATGTAATGATATTGGTATTGTCTTGTTACAGATATCAGTTTGTATGTATATGTAATTTGATATCGCTATTGTCTCGTTACAGATATCAGTTTGTGAATGAGGCCGCAGCCCGACAAAAGGGACAAATGACGGCATTATTGAAAAAACTAGAAGAGAAGAAACAGTATATAAGTACAGCTAGGCAGAGAATCAAAGAGAAACAGAACCAGATTCATGATCTTGAAAACAAGACATCACAGGACATAAGATTATTTATGTTGACTCTGATTAATGAAGTTAACAGGAGGGCGAAACGTTTGCTAGCCGAATTAAAAGAAACATGTGCAATCAAGAAAAAACGGCTGGAAACCCAAGCACAGGAGGTGCATCAATTGAGTAATTTAGTTGATCATTGTATGAGCTTCACTGCTAATGCGATTCATGGCGGCAGTAATGCAGCCTTGTTATATACTAAGAAGACGATCCTTCATCAACTAATTGCAGTGTTGCGCCTGCCCGCCATCAAGTCACCGATCTTTGGCATGGACGTGAAGTTTCTGTTTGATATGAATAATGCAACTAAACAGATTTCAAAATTTGGTGTTTTGTTGATCAGCGATGCATCCGGACAAGGAAATAACCCCGAAAATGTTGTGCAGCAGCTCAACCGAGCTATACAACAGGCACCGGGTCAAGCTTTTGTCGGTTCCCAAACGCAATTGTCACCACCGCAGTATGGACAAGTCATGTACAGTCAGCAGCAGTTACAACAACAACAACAACGAGTACAACAACAGAAAATAACTCTACAGCAGCTAGTGGAACAACGACGGCAAGGATCTCAACAACAGGGCAATGGAAATTTGCAAATTAAAAACGCAAATCTTCAACAGACAGTTCAGTATCAAAACCAGCATCTTCAGAAGCTACAGCAGTTGCAGCAACACCAAGCACAAATTCAGTTGCATCTTCAGCAACACCAACGACGACAACAACAACAACAACAACACCAGCAAGAGGGACTAAAGAAGGAAGTACCTCCTGTGCTTTCTCATATGCCACATAATACAGCTAAACAACAACATGGTGCTGGTAATCAAAGACAAGCAACACATCCGCGTCCGATTGCACCGAAACCATTATCACAAACTGTGACAGTTTCTGGTAATCCTGTGATATCGCAAGTTGTGTCTTTAGGTAGCCTGACACGCCTATCACCGAGTACGTTGCGTCAGTTGAGTCCATCTGTACGCGACCTTCAAGAATCGGTATTCATGAACATGTCTAACCAGTCAAATAACCAAGTAAGCAGTGCTAGCGGTGAAAACAAAACATTACCGTCAAGCCCACCCACCATGGCAGTGACTGTTCCCTTTAATGGTGGAGGACAACAGCAACAGACAAGCTCAACAAAATCTGAAATCAAAAGCGAGTCCCTGTCACCGACTGAAAGACCATCTTGTAGTTTTGCCAGGAAGGATACACCGTCACCAGCCAGTGGTACCAGCTCTAGTCATATCGATGCCTCAGGATTACCACCAAATACCTCTAGGCCTGCTAGTAATACAAGCTCAAGGTAATCACAGATATCTTTCAAATTCTTTTCATTTCTCTCTGCTGAATAAGGCAACAGTCATTCTTTGTTTGGAGTACGGGGGGGGGGGGGGGGGGGGGGGGGGTCCTGCATTGCTCGATAAGAGTCAAACTGAACAACACTCTTTTCTTACTTTAATCAGCGTGACCACAGTGGTAAGAGGCAAATGGTTTAACCACTCAGGCACCAACAACCCTATATTGGTTTTCTTCCATAGTGTTGTTTGTAGGACAACATGAAACATCTCCCCATGTTCCCAAACTGTTCATGTTTTTCCCCACTAAATATATGGTACATGTATGGAAATCTATGAAACTTTCATCAGTAACACCTACATGTATACATGTACATGCATGATCCGTGAGTCACAATCTAACGCAGTGTGTCCTTTGATAATAGCCAAATTTTGTTATTGTGACTCAAAAAAAATAAAAACTGGCATATCTTGTGTGTCACCCCATACTAAGAGATATGGACACCAAATTGTGGTGCATCACTCGAAATTGTGTGCGTCAGTGGCATCAAATTGGCTTAGTGGCACACTTATCTAACGAAACAATATACATGTAATCTATCAGTTTTCTAGATTGCTACATGTACATGTATCTCTACCTCTGTTACGGAGGTTTCTGTCAAACACCATAGAACAAGATATACATGTAAAACCGTGAGCAAGTGTATCAGAGTATCCCCCTCGTTGTTCATGTTACCCACCTAAGTTACAATAAAGTTTGTCAATCCAGGCAGGTTTTACCAGATTTAAAGGGGTAATAATTGTACAGCTCTATGATCATATCTATTCAAGAAATTGATCATATCTATTATCATTATCAACAATAAACCCTTTGTTTTCCATTGTTTTCAGTGATGATAGAAGTACAACTACACCAGAAACTAGTAGTACTACAGGAATCCGAATCAAACATGAAAGGCGATCCATTGATGAACCAAGTGCTTGCAGTGCTGCACCGTTAGATTTTACTGTGAAACGTGAAGAAAGAGCTGGAGTTGATGATGAATCGTTTTTATTCCCAGTGAGTAGAAAATGTATATACAGTGCGCATGAAATGGAGTATGTCTACGTAAGAATCCAAATAATTTGAATATGACCCCTTGAGTCTCTCCTAACGCAGAGAGAGTTGTCTTAGTGTTACTATCTCCAGAAGCTCTCCACACTAAGCCAAGGTAGATGCAATTTGAAGCATAGGAATGTGTTTTGAATTTGAAATTACCACCAATAGCTCTGCTAAAATATAAGTGACTCCTGCATAGATTTTAAGCATTTGTAATTGGCCACTTGCCTAGTTCAAGTCACAAGTTGCCACTTCATGCATGTAGGTTTACCTGAAAGATCCTATCCAGTGAGTCGGTATGTCTGAAGTGTGTACATAATTGAGTCACTCGCTGAAGCATGTACGCAATGTCTAAATGTGTATGGAATGAGTCAGTCATGTTCAGTGAAGTGTGTATCTAATGAGTCACAATGTCTTACGCAAGTCTGTATGTTATGAGTCACCATGTCTTACGCAAGTCTGTATGTTATGAGTCACCGTGTCTTACGCAAGTCTGTATGGAATGAGTCACCATGTCTTACGCAAGTCTGTATGTTATGAGTCACTGTGTCTTACGTACATGTAATTCTGTATGTAATGTCTCAGCATGTCTTGATGCATCTTTAAGAATGGACAATAGCTCAGTTTTCTCAAAATAATAAAATCATCACAATCCTAATTTAATTCCATCTTTTGTGTCAGGAGCTGAACTTGACGTTTCCAAGTATCCAGGAAGAGAAGAATAAAAGTGACCAAGGTGACGGTGAATACAGTGACAGGACATCACCAGGTCCATTAATGCCTAGAAATGACGAAGATGAAAGTGAAGATTATTGTGGATGTTGTCATAATGGGGGTGATCTCTTGTGTTGTGATACTTGTCCCAAAGTCTTCCATTTGCAGTGTCACATTCCATCACTTACCAGTACTCCAAGGTAAAGTCACTTACCAGCACTACCTTAACTTACCATCAACACTGTTAGTGAGCTTACCATCCCCGTAATAAGATTACTTATCACTAATACAAAAGTACACCATTACAAGTTGACATCCCATCACTTACCTGTACTCTAAGGTAAGGTCACTTACCAGGATTAGTATAGTTAGCATGAACATTTTTAGTGAGCTTACCATCCCCGTAATGAAATTACTTATCACACAAATATGCCATTACAGGTTGACATCCCATCACTTACATGTACATTGAGGTAAGTTTACTTACCTGATTTGGCATACATGGGAGGAAAGGGGAGAATATAAATTTACATTCTCTACATATTATCTGTTACCATAGTGATACATGGAATTGTGGTTTATGTCAAGATATAAGTCCACCTAGTGAAGACAGTGATGAAACAGAAGAGTCACGGAAGAGGAAAGGAAACTTTCAAATGGACGAGTACGAACATAAAGTAAGTTTTCCATGACAAGAAAACACTACTTTCCTAACAACCAATCAGTGACTGCTGTGAAAGTTACTACTGTAACAGGTGTAAACATTTCAGGGCAACCAATCAGTGACTTACAATGGTGATCACTGCACCATAAAACAGGTGTAAACATTTCAGGACCACCAATCAGTGACCTGCAATGGTGATCATTGTACCATAAAACAGGTGTAAACATTTCAGGACAACCAATCAGTGACTTGCAATGGTGATCACTGCACCATAAAACAGGTGTAAACATTTCAGGACAACCAATCAGTGACTGGCAATGGTGATCACTGCACCATAAAACAGGTGTAAACATTTCAGGACAACCAATCAGTGACTTGCAATGGTGATCACTGCACCATAAAACAGGTGTAAAAATTTCAGGACAACCAATCAGTGACTTGCAATGGTGATCACTGCACCATAAAACAGGTGTAAACATTTCAGGACAACCAATCAGTGACTTACAATGGTGATCACTGCACCATAAAACAGGTGTAAACATTTCAGGACCACCAATCAGTGACTTGCAATGGTGATCACTGCACCATAAAACAGGTGTAAACATTTCAGGGATATTAGAGTAGGATAAGCAATGAATGAGATAATGAGATGGAATCTAAACGATATAGTAAAAGCCTAAGCCTTTATCTAGAACAGTTACTATCTTTGAAGTGGTTAATGTTGTAATAATAATACTTTATTGTCATATGTATTTGTACAATGAAATTTGTAGTGGTTCTGTGAAACTTGGGTTGAAAATATGATTTGGAAAAACAAAATTTACAGATGACTATGATAAATATGACCAGAAGTAGGATAAAAACTGTTTTTGAAATGATTAGTTTTGGTTTTAATAAATCTGTTGCATGTACCTGACAGTAACTTACTGGGGGGGGGGGGGGGGGTAGTGGAACATGAACTGGGATTGGAAAAAGGAGAACGTGAACTGGGAGGGGAGAACGTGAAGTTGGAGGGGAAGGTGAGAACATCAACTGGGAGGGGGAGGGGGAAGAACATGACCTGGAAGTGAGAGGAGAGAATATGAACTGGGGGAAGAAGGCAGAAAGTGAACTTGGGGAGAAGGGACAACAAGAATGGAGGTTAGAAGCCTCCAGTAAATCTTTAGATTCTCATTGTACCTATTGACTTGTGAAAGATAATATAGTTGACCTTGTTTTTTCAGATTTGTCAAAGAATCTTGCTAGAACTGTTTTGTCATAATGAAAGTCCCCCATTCCATGAACCTGTCAGTAAAACGGTAAGCGAACAAGATGTATGTGAAATTTCATATCTTATTTGGTGTATATACAGTCTTAAACTTTCTCTATGTCTTACTCGTAGGTAGTGCATGTGAAGTTGTCGTAATGTACTTGTGTTGCATGTGTTTCTGAAATACAAATCCTGAACTTTTGTTGTTACATTTGTACTTTGTTCAAGAAAACTTACTGCAGTTCTCAGTTATACTAAAGAAAAATATAATCAGGGGTCACTATGGACGTTTTTGAAAAGAAAGCACAAAATGATGGCAGGCATAATTGATTGGCTGCAACCAGAATTGATTGCAGAATACTAGGAATGGCTGCATTTGATACAGACATGAATGGGGTGGGTGGGTGGGTGAGTGGGTGGGTGGGGGTGTCACCCGATGCATTAGGGTGCCCCAACATGTTACACTTTACAGACTAACACTACTAATCTTTGAATGATATTTTCCGTCATCCAAACGCTATACTTCAACTACAGGTAGCTTGTATAGTGACATTTTCTTCATTATTTACAGGTGCCTAATTACTATAAGATAGTAGCTCATCCCATGGACTTGAGTACTATCAAATGTAAACTAGATTCTTATGAAAATGTGGAAGATTTTATCTCTGACTGTCGACTGGTCTTCACAAACTGTGCTCTATTCAATGGGGTAAGTATCTAAAAATAAATATAAAGATGACTGTGAGATGAAATTTTATCTCTTGACAGTCCACGGGTCTTTACAAACTGCTCTGTTTAATGGTGGAAGTATCTACATCGGTTAAATCTAAAGAGATTTAACATAATTATCTTTATTTATATTGGATAGTCCTTTAAGCATATAAACACTTGTCTCCCAAGAAGTCCAGTGAGGGCTATCCCTCATGGGTTCAATGTTAATGCAGGAGGAAACCGGAACACCCCGTGAAAACCTGCGTTGTCCAGTAGTGTCAAACTGAACGACACTCTTCTTACTTACAGCGTGGTAAATTTAATCAAACCCTGAATGGGGTTCGAACCTTAACCACGGCGCAGTGGTAAAAGGCAAGTGGTTTAACCACTCGGCCACCGACAACCTGACATACACATTGGCAAATATAGAATACACTCCATGCAACATGAATTTATAAGCTAAGAGCTTTTAACTGCAAAACTGTTTGTCTTGTTCACTCACTGATAGATGACACACTATATTGAGATCACGGAAAGTGTTTGCTCACATAGTTCCTAGGGAGAAAGTATTATCCTCTATCTCTGTTCATGTTGCCGGGGCAACTCAATGTAGGTAGTCTACTTGATGCGGCACTTATGCCAACTAGTCTTATTTTATATTTAGATGGAGTCCATTGTACACTATTTTACCCACAACTCTCTCTGATTTGTAGTGTTGGACATCATCTCCTTGAAGTCTGACAAATCTCACCTGTGTACAGGATTTTGTAAAACATTTTTGACATTTACAAAGCGTAGAATTGCCACGGATGAGTTTCTGAATACCCATTTTCATCAGTTCTGGTATCAATGATTTATTGTAGGAGTAGCAATATTAGAAATTTGTCAACAGATTTTCTTGAAAGACATGCACAATATTTGCAATGAAACTAAGGAAAATATATGCAACTGTTATGACTTTGCCAAAGATGTAGATTTATTTGAATAGGTGTAAGAAATTTTGATATTAAAACTCATCATATACACTGACTACCCAAGTTAGTGATATTTTGATTTTGAAAAGTGTTTTATTTAGTTGTTAGTACATTTTTATACAAAATTTAGAACTTTATTTTTGATTCCTAAACACACTTTTGTTCATATTATTTAAACATAATTATTATACTGAAAATGGGTTATTGAAAAAGTTATTAAATAAGGAACCTCCAAACTCACCAGTCAGAGAGAGTTGTGGGTAAGATATTGTACAGTGGAGTTGTTGGAAGAGAATTCTCACTTGCTTATAATTTGGTCTAAACATTCATCCTTTCTCAACCGAACAATGTATTTTGTGTTTTAGATGGAATCTCTTGTTGGAAGAGCTGGAAAGAAAGTTGACAAGTTCCTGACCAGACTACTTGAGAAATACCTACCAGATTATGTTGGACCGTCACTAGATCAACCACAGAGAGTTAACAAGAGGAAAAAGAGGCCAAATGAAATTGTTCACTATAAGTAATCAAGACTACTATATTCTGTAAATATTGTAATTTTTAAACATTTGTTATATTATAGGAAAGTTTCTCCATTGATAGTTTTAATTATGTTGCTTAGCAATATGACGATAACAATATTGTGTTACTTAGCAATATGAAATTAATGATAGTGTTACTGTCTGTTGTTGCTTAGCAATATGAAGGTAAACATAATGTGCTACCTTGTTTTGTTGCTTAGCAATATGAAGATAATATTGTGCTGCTTAGCAATATGAAGTTAACGATACAGTGTTACCTTGTTATGTTGCTTAGTAACATGAAGGTAACAATATTATGTTATATTTTGTTGCTTAGCAATATGAATACATTAGTTTGTTACATTAGTACATCAGCATTTGATGTGTTAGTTCATTAGATTGAAGTCTCACTTGATGGCTTTATGTTAAGGCACAGAATGCAATATAGGGTACCGTACATAGTTTAAGTCTTATATTTCCTGTACCAAACATATGGGGGTAAAAATGTTTCCACAATAAAAATAAACATAGTTTTTTAAACCGAAATGTATTTTGGTGTGAAATTATAGAAGGCACATTTCTATATAATTCCACACCAAAATTGAAACAGAAATTTATCATTTAAAATGTTCAAGAAAAGGTCGAATTTTCATCGAAAAATGAAAACTTGTTAATTTGATCACTTTTTGGCAAAATTGACAACGATATATCAAAACAGTATATTTGTATAAATTAGGGCCAAAAGAAATGTGAAATACGGTGAAAAATTACTGAAGAATTAGAATGTCCATATTTGAGGACTTGCTGACAAAATTTGGACACAATGTGTAGATAAACGAACAGACAAATGATATCAGTCCAAGATGAAATTAGAATTTCCATCATAATTTAACCACTTTTAAAAAATCATTAGATAGATGCAAGATATTTTTATGACTCTAGGACAAAATTATGGTGGGAACTATATAAAAAAAAAACTTACAAAAAAACACAAACATTTCTGTTAATGATGTCAACGAGAAAAATGTTTGGTACTGAAGAGTATTTTTCAGTATTTGTTATTTTGTGAATTTGTATTTATACCATTTTTGTGAGCAAAGTCAAGACTGATACAATATTTAATGTTTTTCAGCATTCATTGTTATTTTATACGACAGTTTTTCAATTTATATTTGTGAAATGTTTTTTTTTTTATTGTCTTTGATATTTGCGTAATGTCGTAGAAGTAGTCCACCTTTGCTGACATAAAGGTGTCCAAGCTCTCCTATTCCACTGGGTCAGTGTGCCCTCTACTGACCGCGCAATTTTGTTGTTTGTGAGTCAAAATGATAAAAACTGGCATTTCTTGTGAGTTTCACCACATAGTAAGAGATAGGGCAACACAAAATGTTGGTGCATCACAAGAAATTTGTGTGCATCAAATTGGCTTAGACTTAGAGGGCACACTGCTCCTGGCACCCATGTTAATCACAGCTTTGTAGTTTGTTAGGACTGTAACAGCTTGAGAGTTCTACATGCTTACGTGCAGCAAAAGCTTAAACTGTCATTACACTTTCTAACTAAAAATTCATAGTATTCAAAGCCATAATGCATAAAATGGGTTGGGACAGGAACCGTTTGTACACTATGAGGATATATACAATTCATAATGCATGCAGTCCATCTCATTTTTGCTCAGGCTGTGACAACAAGCCTTCTCTTGTCCACAGAATGTGCAAACAGTGAAATTTAATTATGAACAGAACTCACATTTGTGTCTTTTAGAAACACGGCAATCACAAATGTGGTGTACAAATATCCAAAAATATAATAGCTAAGAAAACTTTTTAGAGAACAACCAACACCCAAAGTATTGGCTCCTTCAGTCTCAACACATAGACTAATTAATAGTGTTTATTTGCCAAAATTTTACCATGTATGCACAGAAGATAACTTGCATTTATAGTTACACTGACAACATTTTAACTGTTGAAGTTCAGAAAACCACAAAAAGTGTAAATTCTACCATTTAGATCAATCAGGCTTTGATATGTGACGGTCTTATGATGACATACATTATATATTATTATATAATCCAGTCTGGAATTCAAAAAATGAAATTATTGGAGCTGCAAAATCGAGAACGAACAAACGAAACCATGTTTGCAGAGACAGAGATGGTTGATATTATTAAAGAATCATTCAGCTTTTTGCCAATTATAGAGTTACAAGCAGACTTTCCCAAAGATGTTTCAGGTTGATTTATCAAGCGGGAAGCCATGATAAAATTGTTTCATGAATTAAAAATCCAAAATAAATACCCAATCGTTATCCATATGGCCACTTTAACAATGGGTGTGTGCTAAACTACTATTCAGCCAATTCTGTTTTTTTACTGCATTATTAATATTCATTTTATAGAATCTATTTTCTCTACCCTCTCATCAAATATTTCTTTTTATATACAATATTCAAGGTCATTCAACCATACACAAATCTAGTGAGAAGAAAAAAAGAAAGACATCAATCAAAAAAAAATGCAAGAATAAATGAGAAATTGTAATCAAATCAAATTGAATACAATATTCAGAAATTCACATTATATATAAATAAAAATATATCTTTAAATTTCCAGTTTTGAACTATTTTTATTGCTTGAAACTGTAAATATTTTGTCATCGTGAAATAATGAAAGATGATTTATGCTTTAATGAATGCTGTCAATTTTGAGGTATTAATAAACTTAGTTTTATTATTACGAGTTAGTTATTAGAATAGCATAATTTCACAAATTAATCCAGAAAGATAATTAGTCTCTAAGCTATGCTGTGTAAAGGTGTCCTCTGTTGTCAGCATAATCTCAATGATACACCATGTGAGGGCACCCTCACTAGTCAGCATAGCCTGTCTGTATGAAACGCCATGTGGGTGTGCGCCACCCTCCCCCATCAAGCTACAACTCAGTAAAGTGAGGGTAGGATGACACAAAGTCGCTTCCGATCTTGGTGACAATATTCCAGTTACCCACTTTGCAAAGTATAGTATGCCATATACCAGTAAGCCAACTGGCAGTCTTCTATTCAAAAGAGTATTGGGGGCCCTGTGTACTGAGAATGAACACACTTTTCCTTAGAAATGTTTGAAAAAAATGTGAAATCCGAATTACGCTACAGTACTCGACAATTATGGCACTGCCTTATTGAACTTTTAAAAAAGAATACTATTTGAACTGACTAAGAATGCAAGGACGTGTCATGAGAAACATTTGTGAGAATGCAGTTTCCAAATAAGACTGGGCAATAGAAGCTTCTGAACAGCACTCCTAGTGGCTAAACTGTGTAATCTTTTGTTTTTCTGATAACTGGTGTATGGTCACCCCATTTCAAAGTAGTAAAACCCATCTTGGGTGTATAAGAAAATCCCAGGCCATATTGGTTGTAGGAAATTCTAGTAAATGATCTGTAAATTTATTTGTTTAAGAATATATTTTTATCTGCCAAATGAATGAAAAAGTTGTAATATTTGAAATGGTGACTTAGTGGAAGTTGTTTTATTTTCATAGTGGCAAAAACTGAGTTTAATTAAATTTTGTACTTGTATGCAAGTACTTGCATAAAATCCATGTTGAGCTATTTTTGGACATGTTTGTCTTCTGCAAAGCTAAATATACACTTCCTGTTACAGGCTTGAGCTATTACAGACAGGCCTAATGGAACTGACATGCCACAGATCTGAATGGCCATACCTGACAAAAAGGCCTGTCACATCTCTAACTAGTCAGGCCTACAGGCGACCAGGCCTGAGAAAATAGGCCTGTCACAGCAGCTACAGGCCTGACAAAATAAGCCTGTCATAGGTCAAACTAGTCAGGCCTGCTACAGGCCTGACAAAATAGGACTGTCATAGCTCTAGTCGGTCGGTGCCTGCTACACAGGCCTATCACAGCCATCTTTCAGACCCAATAAATGTTAGCTGTACCATGGCGTTGTGACAGTTAATGGCATATTACAAATCTCAACAACATTTCAATATATATATAATATGTATATACTGATTTGAATTCTACCATTGGATCTTTGGATGTACTATATCTGAATATCAAGTGTGAATTCTACCAATACAAAAAGATGGTGGAGTATACTTTAATAGTAAGTAGAATACTGCACCTTACAAACGATAAATTGCCTCAGTGTTTCACACATGGAAACATGATGTTTTTGAAACAAAGATAGACATATTTCAACTCTGGTCTAACCATAAGAGAGACATGATAAGCACACACAACGTGATGGCTATTCTTTTAATGTGCTGTGGAAACTGGCTGCTGCTGAAATGATTACACATGGACTTGATTTGAATGGCTTCACTTGTGTGCTTTCCAACTGATAATACCATTCTTTGTCAGCATCTAGATCACACTGTACGTAGCACCTGGATAATCTTGCATTTGAAGTTTGAAAAAAATGCCATGTCACATGAGAGAAATGCCATGGCAACCCTAATTGACCTGCCCTAATACGCAGTCATCTTTGCTTTTGTCCCTTGGAATAGGCAATTCTCTATAATAGAGCATTATTATGGCAATGGTGAAACAAGATTTAATTGGATTTTTAGCACAACTGAACTGAGGTTCAGTAGTGCTCATGGAATGGTGAAATGTCTGAGTGTGCAGATGTGTGTGTGTGTAAACGACGGAGTCAAAAACTGCCTAAACATTCGAACACAGGATCCGATAAGTGGTTTTCAAGGTGCATCCAAAAGTTATTTTCTTTCGAAATACTCATTATTTTACAGTGGTAGTCTTATGAGGCATGATTATAATCACTTGTCTATGGGATGTTCCATTATCCTGTAGGGGTGTTTTCATCTTCGACGTGTGTTTCTCTCACTGCATGTGTACGTCAGACATTGGGTTTCAGTTGTGCACATTGCCATTGGCAGTATTTTTTGATTTGGTAATAGTAAGTGTGGTCGTTATTGCTGTCAGTTGTAATGTACTAGCCAAGAAATGTGAATATGTTTTGTAGAAAATTTGAAAGTCCTTGTGTTGCATTGTGCTTTAGTGTTTGCCTACACTATGTGGCAAGAGCCTATTTCATTTAATAAACTGCCTTGGAGAACATGATTTATATTTTGTTTGTGAAAGTGTTGATTATTTTGTACATGTGCTGTTCGTTGAGTCAGTGTCAAGCAAGCTAACCTTTTTAAAAAAAAAAAAAAAAAACGTGTTCTACGTCATCTCTGTGCATTTGAGCCGTTTGGAATTGATTGAATTTGTTTATCGTTCATTGCTGACATTTTGAAAGGAAGTGTCGTGTCACAAGAGGATGTTTCACCAGAGGAGCCAATCAGAGCTGACTGGCATGATGAAACATTCAACAAAATAAACTCGCGTTCCTTAAGACTGTAATCTGAAATGAAGTTAGAAAACTGTGATTGGTTGAGAATACCGCCAACTGTTGCCATCAAACGTGAGGAAATGTTTTACCTGCCATGCATGTACATGTTTCCATGTTTCTCTACTTCTTGTCTGAAAGCCGCAGGTGAATAGCACTCCTAGTGGCCAAACGTTGAAATCCTTTTGTCTTTCTTATAACTACACCCGTATTGCCAAAAATTGTAGCTTTACAAAATGGTACTTTAATCTTATCCACAAATGTATTACAATTAACAAGTCTAATGAGGACGAGAATTGACCTTGGAACAAAATGGCGAATTTGGGATATAATGCCTACTAATGGAGCGATTGATTTGTTTAATTTTTCAATATGAGTTTTCCAATTCATGTGTTGGTCCATGGAGACTTCTAAACAGCTAGTTGATAGAACGCCTTCTACCGGGAACCCGTCTACACTCAGCTTACCTGTAATATGCACAACCAACTTTCCTGGGTGACTTAATTAGCATGTAATTTGTCTTCTCGGAGACGGAGTTTATAGTTAACTTATTTGCATTGCACGGTTAACTGTACAGTCGTTGAGAAATTTAAACAAGTTTGTGTCGTCAGCAAA
The DNA here is from genome assembly GCF_964340395.1 of Glandiceps talaboti. Classification (NCBI taxonomy): domain Eukaryota; kingdom Metazoa; phylum Hemichordata; class Enteropneusta; family Spengelidae; genus Glandiceps; species Glandiceps talaboti. The sequence continues at coordinate 5,986,246 of NC_135565.1, forward strand.
AAGTCTAAAAATCAGAAGTGCTAGTTGAGAGTACAATGTCATTTATTTACAAAAGAAATAGAATGGGTCCTAAAATCGAACCCTGTGGGACTCCACATTTGATAAACTTATACGAGGAGGAAAAGTTATCTGACGACTTGAATGATAACTCTTGAACCATTGAAGTGGTAAGCCTCTAATTCCGAAGTGATCCAGTTTGTCTAAAATAATGTTGTGATTTAATTTGTCAAACGCTTTCCTAAGATCTGTGAAAATATCGAAAGTGATCAGTCCATTGTCAATGTTTTTTGCGATGTCAGAGACTAGGTCCGCAAGTTCAAGTTTTGTACAGTGTATTTTGCGAAATTATAACCTCAACATGATGTATTCCTAATCGGTGAAGAGAGATTTTGATATTCGAAGCCATGGATAGCCTCTAGACTACCAATTCGCAATCATGCATATATGTTTGCCAAATGTTTGGTGGTTGTATGTTCTATTTGTTCTGTCTTTAATAACGGGTTGGACCGATTCATTGTGTGTATGCATGGCTTGCATGCATCTCTCTCTCTCTCTCTCTCTCTCTCTCTCTCTCTCTCTCTCTCTCTCTCTCTCTCTCTCTCTCTCTCTCTCTCTCTCTCTCTCTCTCTCTCTCTCTCTCTCTCTCTCTCTCTCTCTCTCTCTCTCTCTCTCTCTCTCTCTCTGGGTGTCTGGGTGTCCTCGCGCGCGCGCGCGCGTGTGTGTGTGTGTGTGTGTGTGTGTGTGTGTGTGTGTGTGTGTGTGTGTGTCGATGTGTATGGATACATACATTAGCCCAATCTAGACGGCACTAAACATCCTACCTGGAGACGCAAACGCGTCCTGAACCTGTCTTGAAACCGTCCTGACTTAGGACACCTTCGAGAGGTTTCCCGAAACCTGACTTCTTCCTATGTACTGTTAGGAGGGAACGCGCGACATCTACGACGTAACCTTCCTACGTGAAGACACAAATCTATCTAGGACTTGGGACTGCCTCAGGTAGGACGACCTACGTGTAGATGGGGCTATTATGTGTACTATCCGTGTGTGTACACGCCTTTACGATCACTTTGTCAAAACGTTTCAACTATAAAATTTGTTTATTGTATGGGTCCAATATTGATATTGATTTTACTTGGTGTGAATATTTAGAAACTGTCAGTATGCCACCTCTAAAACTTTCTTCTGACACCAATATCTGATACAGTCGGAAATCTACATCCCATAAAGTATAATGGTTGATATGGAATAAACAGGGAATCCGGGAAACATGTTGCAAACAAACACATTCAGGTATGCTCGTGCGTATCTACCCACCTGCCTGCCTGCATGCCTGCCTGCCTGCCTACCTACCTACCTACATACATACATACATACATACATACATACATACATACATACATACATACATACATACATACATACATACATAAATCTCAGACCACTACTTCGTTAGTTAAACAATGTATGTCTAAATACCGTAATGTTTGTATATACTGTAGAAATTAACTTACTTAACCATATCTTAGGGACCGGTCAGTTTCTCCAGCCTGGGAGGGGGGGGGGGCATTCTTAAATCGGGCCGACAAAAAGTCACTGACCTCCTATCTGTAAGACCAAAATCAGGCTGCCCCCCCCCCCCCCATATGTAATATTCACATGACAGGTATTTTTTGATCGTGACTCAGTGTGGACTGCTTGACTGTCTTGCATCTACTTTATAAGATCCCGGGTTAGCACTATCATAATTATAATAATTGACTGCACAAGGTACATATATCCAAAAAGGAGCTAGCATCTTGACAATCAATGCAAGGTAGGGGGAAAGCTTCAGAAGGGAATATTGTGTACATCTCTTATGGGGGGGGGGGTCCTAGGGGGTCTCCCCCTAGAAGCCCCAGGAGGTTTTTAACTCAATTTTAAGACTATTCAGACCCTTTTAGACAACAATTTCCAAACTTTACAAGACAGCACCGACATGTAAAAAGCAACTACACAGGGTTGAAATACTTTTGAAATATACTTTGATAGCATCTTGACAGGAAGAGTGGAAGCGCTTGAGACTGGGATATGTCCACCTCATGCGGTGGTCCGAGGGGGTCTCCCTCTAGAAGCCCTGGAGGAGTTGTACTCTTAAAGCCAATATTTAGGCTATTCAGACCATTTCAAGCAATAACTCAATCCGTGCTTTACAAGACAGCAAGTATCAGAAACTATGCTTTATAAATTACATAGGGTTGAAACGTAAAGTTAAATGGCACCATTATATACATGTAGTAAAGGTCAGCACATCTAATGGTAGTATCATTGGTACGGGAGATTTGGAGTTTAAGGCAATTTTAGACTATCTTCGCAAACATTTCACATCTTTAAAAGACAATATCATTTCAAATTAGAATTGGGTGAAAATATTTAAGAAAAGTTTAATACTATTATGACAGTAAAAGGTTGTTCGTGCTTCTGATTGTTGGTTGAATGCATGAGTGACCTCTGGGGGTGAAGGAGTCCTCAGTGTTTTCCCCCTGGCAGATCTAGAGTTTTTTGCTTCTATTAGGGTAATGTTAGGGTTATTCATAGCCTTTGAGGTAATATTCCAAGCTTCGAAAAGCTAACGTAAATGTAAGTTTTAAATGAGTTTCCCATGTCACATAAATATGGGCCCATAACATTGGTATAGGGGCATTAATATATAATAATATGTTTATTATCACTACAGGCCACAGGCCTACGTGACCAAAAAATAATATAATACATCAAGCAGAAAGAGTGTAATGACGTTAGCTGGAATAGAATTCCTCTCTTAAGTACATTCCTCTCTTAAGTACATTGCTTTGTATATACGTAACTTATGACTCCCATATCGAATCCTCGCTAATGCATGTCTGTATCTTACATCTGAAAGCTGCAACAAATATTTTTCTGGTTCTAATACGCTCTTGAAATTACAGTATGTATTTAAAGACTCCTTGGAGCAAACATCAGAAAACCAATTTTGCTTATAAATATCGGATACGCGCTGACTGAACTCCGTTACGAAAGAAATAGTGTCTCCCACTCCCTGTGACACCCAAACTATACCAAAACCGTAGTATTGCAAAATATTTTTTACTTCTGTTGCCCAAGACGTGTGACCACTTTCGTCAATTTTCAGCATCAATTTATAAGCATGTTTGGCAACTCTGTTATCGGGGAGTTCAGTAAGACGTAGCCAGTACTTTATACATCTCGTCAATGATTTTACAAAAATTGGCGTTCTGCCACAATCCCCAAGTACCGCTTCATTTGTAGTGTTTTGTCGCACTCCAAGAAAATGTTTACAATATTTAAGTTGTACCATTTCAATTTGCATAAACTGCTGAAATCCCCAAAGCTCAGAACCATACAAAAGAATAGGCAAGATTAGACTATCAAACAATTTAAAATAAACCTCATGGGTTATAACGCCAACTTTACGCTCAAAACTAAATATAGAAAACATTGCTTTACGGGCCTGATCAGCTAGATTACTAACTGCCTTAGACCACTTATTTCTACATGATAACAACAGTCCTAAATAGCTATAGTAGCTAACCACCTCGATACTCGTACCATTTAAATGCCATTTTTCGTTCCTTGAACTATGACCTCCCTTTCGAAATGTTACCACCTTTGTTTTCTTAAAGTTTGCTTTAAGTTTCCACTTGTCACAGAATTGGCCCAGACAGTTAATCAAACGCTGCAAACCCACAACTGTGTCAGCAAATATCACAACATCATCTGCATAAAGCAGGACAAATAAATCAAACATGTCTTGTGTAAGCTGCACCCCCTTAAATCCTGCTTTTGTAATTATTTGGTAAAGTTCATCGATGAAAAGAGAAAAAAGTACAGGGCTTAGTACGCTTCCTTGTCTAACTCCGATACCACAATTGAAATACTCTGAAATCCCCCTATCCAATTTAACACATGACTTCACATCATCGTACATGGACTTGATGATATTAAACATTTTACCCGAAAGACCAATTGATTGTAGTTTAATGAAAAGATAATGATAATTAACAGAATCGAAAGCCTTAGCGAAATCAACAAATAAACAGAAGAATTTACCCCTACGTCTACGCAGATAGTTTTGAATTATGGCATACAGTGTGAAAATATTATCCATAGTAGAGAAACCCTTTCTAAAACCACTCTGACAACTGGAGATAGACCCGATGTCTTCAGCCCAAACGTACAATCTCTTATTCAAAATGGCACAGAACACTTTCCCAAACACATCTAATAAAGTTATACCCCTGTAATTATTCGGATCAGACCTGACACCTTTTTTATACAGTGGTATGATAACCCCTCTACACCACCCCTCAGGAAAGACTCCAGTTTCAAAAATGTCGTTGAATAAATCACTCATTAACGGCAATAGCCTGTTGACAGTACATTTATAAAACTCTGAAGGTATACCATCTGGACCCGGAGCTTTCCCCTTTTTCAGCTCACTCACAGCTGTTAAAATTTCCTCATCAGTAATTCTAGCATTCAAAAGATCTACATTTACTTGTACAGATTCGGAATTCAAATGCCTATACTCATTTACATCTTCAAACGTGTCTCCAAACGACATAGTTTGGGGATTATGCAACCTGGAAAAGTAATCTATCCACTGTTGTCCTGAAATTGGCGCACTTTCAAAACCACCTTTGCGATACCGCTTTATTACTGACCATATGCCGACAGTATAGGGGCATTAATATTGCATGTATAGTAATTTAAAATTAAAGTCACCGGTATGTTAGAGAACTTTAGGTGGTCATACCTAGTGTATAATAGAAACTGGAATCTGATGAGATGTGGTGATTTGTAGTGTCAATGACATGTAGTATCCAAAATAGAAAGTGTATTAATACCTTCTGAAAAGTTCATACTGAGGAGTAGAACATTTTAGATTAACTTCATTAATAAACTATCTATGAAGATTACCATTACGAAACCTTCAAGTTCACTTTTGCCCCAAAGTGCAATATAAGTGAAGCATTGATTGTGAAACAGCCAAGCATTTACATGACATGTTCTGTAACTAGTGTGATAGCTTTGTAATACATGTATATGTATATGTATAGTTATGTTTGAACTAATGAGTAATATTAAAGAATTAATGTAAGAAACAGTTACAAGAACAAATATTGACATGTACCACATTTCAGACAAGTCTATATGCCATTGTAGAAAAGGATTTTTTTCTTCCATCACAATCTAAAACACAATGACCCCCCTATCCACAATTTTCAAAACAGCATGACACCCCTCTCCTACTGCCAATTTCAAAAACAGGGTGCCCCCCCCCGTACAAATCCCCCCCCCCCCCGGCTGAAAAACTGACCGGTCTCTTACTAATAAACAAATGATTGTACTACACCCCAATTCGATATTTGTACGTGTATCAGGTTGTCAGGAACGGGTGAATTTTTGCCTGGGACTCAAGTACGTAAACACATTCCAAATGTGGTTATGGTCGTGGCGTTGCTGTTGGTTATCTCAGCTCCACTGTCCATGGTTTGTGGTAGGTAAACAATATCCAACTTTGTCAGTGAGGGCGCACTTTTATCGTATTAAACAAAACAGCGGCTAAAGTTCATCTTTGTCGCCCATTACGACCACCACATTTATGAACCAACTGTACAACCCTTACCTGCTTTGTTGAAAAAAAAAACCCGTTTTATTGAAAAGGCGAAAACTTTCTGATTTCACATTGCGAGACTTTGGATCGGGGTCAGATGGATAGTTTATGGCATGCAATGTTGGTCGGGTGTTCGTACTTTTTGTTTGATTTACTACATTAAAAAGATAATATTTAACTTCACACTAGTTACATAGTGATTATCTTTGCTCGTCATTCCGTCCTCTTCAGGGTCGATTTTTTTCCGTTCGCCATTTTGGATTACCATCCCACTGAGTCGACGAAAATCCCCCTATCTCGGCTACCTGTATACCTGAAAGTCGCCTTACAGTTCATTTATCGGAGGGCGCGCGGTGACAGTCACAGGTTACTTGCTCCGTTTAGAAGTTCAGTTGGTGACTGCGTGGTTAAATTTAGACAACATCCAGAAACAATGGCACGGATCGGTACAATTCTACAACTCGTTAGCTCCATATTTGCTATTTTACTCGGATTTATAATTTTAGTTGGACTCATGTTGGCACACTACGGTGAGTAAACAATACATTGTACACCATTTGGAATTTCGAAAAGTCTTCGGAGCCGGTATGTATTCAAGGACAATACACTACATTGTTCGTGTATCACGTGACGAAATGGTGCAGTGATCTTGAACTTGGATGGATTGTATTTCTTATTTTATTCTGTAAAGCTTTCGTATAGTTTCTGATGTGACCATACTATCGACCACTATAAAGAGCGTAAAAGACTTTACTAGTAATAGAATATGTCATATTCCAATGTTTGCTATCAATGTGTCAGGCAATTCTAAATGCTAAACGTGTACGACGTATCGATGCATGGCAAAGTCTGTAGGAAAGACACTGGGCTTGTTTTTATATCAATTTGACCTGGCACAATTTTAATAATTCTACGATTTATGCTAAATTTATTCTGTATGGATATTATTTGTCTAAATGCAATGTCAACACCACAATACGTACGTGCACTGCGCCATGTTAACCATAACCACGTGATATGCTGTCATGGGCGGATACAGTTGAACTTTGGTATTCGATGACGTCACGTAGTTGGGTGTGCTGTACATCGTCCCTGTTTTCCGCAACGAGAAGTAAACTTGAAATAAAACGGTATACCTAATGTAAAATAACATGTATTTCCTCTGGGAAGAATTTAAAGATAACCCTTTGAGACAGTGAGAACACTAATTTTCAAAAATCTGTTCGATCGAGGTGTTAAAACAACAGGTAGTTTTCATCTCCCATGCCTTAAGTCGGCCCCTTCGGTAATTACAAGTTGGAGGGCTTGGGAAAATCAAACCCGGTCTTGCGTGTAAAATGTGACCCTTTCTCTATTTCGTGTTCTAAAATGTACCCCCCCGTAATGTCCTTTCCCTATGGCATGACCCTTCTAATATGTTGAAATATTAAAAAAATTATTGATTTAATATTGCCAGACGACCGAGAAAAGGGGCACGTGCCCCCCCCCCCCCGAATCAATGATATGGTCTCTACAATATCAAGGTTACAATTTTGACACTTCCGGTATAGATCACAACACCAAAATATATCTTCTACTCAAATACATTCTCGAAGGCCAGAGCACGTTATTACTGCTGAACAACGAAATATCCCTAGGGGCGGTCTTGGACGGTTCCGTAAAAGAGGCTGTGGTTTATGACGAAGCTGAAATTATGTTTTGCGACTAATATCATCGTAACAAATTTTACATCATTTTTTTGTGACAGCCAATAGCCACTCAGATCCAAGTAATTTTTAATTCTGTATAGAAATTTGAAATAAATAATTCTCCCGCCATTTAAAATTGCTTCAAAAGCTAAAAAGTAAAGTTGCAAGTTTCAGAGTTATTACCGAAAGTAGCTCTATAATATACTGTGGTTGGAAATGGTCTGAAAAAGAACACATGATATACAAAGTACGTGTACACGTGGACAGAAGTGGTCATTACTAGAAATGTAGGGCCTTCTAGCTTGGCGCATTACCCTATTCTTGCAAACCAGAGCTGGTATTTCTTCGGCAGCAACACTGCGAAATAACGTCTCGTGGACGGTGCCGTAAAAGACACTGTGGTTTACGACGACCATTACCCCTCTTGTAATCGGTATGAAAATACTTAGACATCGAAAATGTTAGTTAGAGGTCGATTTTATCCATTAATAGTAAAGCGACAGGTTGAAATCGTGATCGCATTGGGGAGTTGACATTTTGGGTGCGGACCCTAAAATCATTTGATTGGATTTATTGTACCATTATGTGTACAGCTACACAAATACTTGTACCCCTATGTGGTTCAATACTGTTCAGAGTCTATAATATTACGAGTTCGTCATCATATCTAACTAAACTGGATTAAAAAAAGAAAAAAATACAAACAAACAAAGACACACAACAACAAACAAACAAACAACATTCCTATTGCAGCTAGTGCAGCTTTAAAGTAAGGTAGTAATAAAAAATGTGTCACTCTTGTTTTGTTCTGGATGGAGACCTTTCCCACAATTGTTCCGCTGCGTCTGTTTTAAATATGTTTTCCATTATTATTCTCTCCAGTATGTTGTCCGTTTTTACAGCACATACAACATACAAACCTTTGAACTTTTTGTCACGTGGTTTCATAACCTTTGAACTTTTCGTCACGTGGTTTCATAATGTATATCATTTGATTTACAGGTCAACCCGGACCAGAAGTGAAAAATTCTACGCACAACGAGGTAGCGATGGCGATGCCTCATGACCACGGCCATTGACGTCCTCGAGTCAAGTTCAAGTTCCAAAGATTATATTTCTATCGCTATCTGAATTCCTGTTTTGAAACTCGACGATTCGATACCTATCACGTGATGATAATTAGATACCACGTGATCATGATAGTTGACATTACAGTGTCGGCAATGAAACACTCGTGACTGAGACTTTTAATTTGCTTGCGTGCAATGTTTCAAGAGAACAGTTGCAAAATGAAGCTTTTGAACGGAAGGACGCCATCATCTTCCGAAGCCTTTTTTTTTTTTTTTTTTTTTTGCAAGCTTGCCGATCGTGGATTTGCGCTCGCCCTGTCACAACTAGCTACATTAAATTTTGATACATACAACGAATTACTGATACAAAATCATTTACTTAAATGAGTCAAAACTATTTTATATTTTTGTGGGACAACACTTACACGGATGTTATACTTTATTATATATGACCCCCTTTATCTATTTATATATCTCCCCTCTTTTTGATTTCAATTCCACCCATTCTCGAAAGCAATAGTATATTTTTCCGCTGACATTCGTAACGTAATGTTACCGTAAAGAGAACATTTGTTTCATACGACAATGAATATTCAACCCAACCTATGAAAGTCACGGAATTGGCCGTAGAGGGCGGTAATGATAGTTCTGCGTTCGAGTTGTCCTCATGGTTGATACAGAGTTACGACGTGACATCGGCAAAACGATACTGGAACTTAGTTCTAGCTGGTCGTGTCGTGGAATTTACGCTCACAGTGACAAAATGGTGGACTGCACCCAAGGAACGAAAAGGAATCGGAGGACAATTTTAATGTACTTAACTTTAAAACTATCACTTTGTAATTTGTAGAGAAATATGAAACCATAGCAATCAATACATTAGATGTTATTCCCCAACATTTCTCTTCGTTCAAATTCAACCAAGGAAAATGCAAGTGACCTAAGGGGATTTACGAGTCACTAGGCGAGTAGTGACAACCCGTAGATCACTAGTATTTTCCGACTGAACGAAAACAAATAGCGCATAATTATACCATCACTAGTAATACCAAAGACAAATCGAGGAAAGTTATGGCAATTTTGAACGTTTTGACTCATATTTCGAGCACAGCAGAACAGTGTATATATTCCATATTTTTTGTTCGACTTGGCATGGTATAAGCCAAATTGTTTTTTGTGTGAACCTCTCCTTAAAGAGAAAAAAAAGCTCCTTGATTAATTTTGTAGTGTAATTCTTTTCTCCCTATACCTTGAACTTCTCGCAATATTATTACAATATTAGCTTATAGCATTTCAATAATTTGTCGACTTTTTGCGTCAAGAGACGTTGGAGGGCTTGGGAAAATCAAACCCGGTCTTGCGTGTAAAATGTTACCCTTTCTCTATTCCGTGTTCTAAAATGTAGCCTCCCTCCATGTCCTTTCCCTATGACATGACCCTTCTAATCTTCAAATATTTAAAAAAAACCATTGAGTTAAATGTTGTCAGACGAACGAATGTATCATGATGATTTGACCCCCTAGCTTAGTTAACAAGTTTGGGTATCGAGAACTGGCGAGAATTAGGACCGTAGATACGACGTCACGTGTAGTACGTACGACTTTAACTTTCATTTACTTTCTTTTGAATTGTATGTTCATGAAAATATTGAATTTAATAATGTTAATGTCAATCACTGAATGTTGAACTCTTGTTAGATTTTTAGTTATTAAATATTTTTTAAGAGACTGAAATAAAAAACTTTGTATGCCATGCGTCATTTCTCAATGGACCCTATGGTAGCCTATGTCATGGTATGTCTCATAAGTACTTGTATGTATGTATGTATGTATGTATGTATGTATGTATGTATGTATGTATGTATGTATGAAGGTAGGTAGGTAGGTAGGTAGGTAGGTAGGTATCTATGTATGTATGTATGTATGTATGTATGTATGTATGTATGTATGTATGTATGTATGTTTGACTGTCTGCTGGTATTTGTCACAGATTTTTTGAAATTTGGCAATATCAAGAGAATGCAATTTTCAGATGTTAAATGATTTGGTACATATATTTATGATAGCAAAATGCGCATGTCCTATAATGTTTAGTTGTGTGGATGTTGTCGTAAATGCGTTATTTGCATAATTAATCATTTTTTGTAACCAGGCTGCAAATCTCATATAATTTTCTACACAAAAGTAATACAAATGAATCGTATAATTCTGCTAGGTCTCAATCAAGCCCAACGCATTCTAGGAAGCCAGAGCACACATACTTTCATCTGAAAAGGGTACAATCTGGCCGGTGCCGTAAAGAGGCCTGTGGGTTTTACGACGTTTTAATATTGAGAATCTAGATAGCGATTTCAGTTTACATCTGGTGAAAACATTCAACTTTATTTCTTTAAAGTGTTAACCTGAGATAACGTTGAACTTGATTTCTTGTGAGTATAGCTTTGCTGAATAATGATCTAAGCAAAGATATTTTCCGGGCCTATTCCAGACATTGATATCTTAGACTTTGTGTCATCTATTATCTAGTCTAGCATCGCCCCTTTACTGTCTATGCTCCACTGTCTATGCTTGAAGTAATTAGTATACAACCATACTATGACATTACTGGGGTTGATGTTAATCTATTTTGAGTCCATCTGTATTTACCGATAGCTTAATTTCTGTAGGAGTAACATGTCCATTTGATGTGCAATTGTTTTTGAAATATATGCCAGTAGCTATTTTACAATGCACTGATTAGATTTTAAGATTTCATGAAATTCATGTATTTGACTTACTTGTGGAAAATGTAAACGTACTGAAGCGACAGAGAGTAATTCGGTTTGACGTTATGAAATTCCATTGTCATGAATATTTTAAGTTGATTCCTATATATATGTAGTTACTGACACGGAGCGAAAAACTTTCCGACTCCCTCAATTTCATTTTTTGACAATGTTGCGATTGTTTGCTTTTGGGCCTTTTTTTAAATCAGAAACAACAAGCAAACTTCTGTAGGTCATCCAAAGCTTAGGATGTGATATGAAAGCAATATCGCGCTTCTAAGGATGAGAAAGAGAGAGAGAGAGAGAGAGAGAGAGAGAGAGAGAGAGAGAGAGAGAGAGAGAGAGAGAGAGAGAGAGAGAGAGAGAGAGAGAGAGAGAGAGAGAGAATGAGAGACAGACAGACAGACAGACAGACAGACAGACAGACAGATAGACTGACAGAGCGAGAGAGAGTTCTTTCAAAATAAAGAAACTCGAGTACAACTTGATAGAATTAGAAGAGGAAAATATATCGTGGTTGGGAATGAAAAACACAACGGAAGTCTGAACTGATTTTGGATGAATATGTAAAATGGTTTACTGAAACAAACGTCGGTAACACTACTTTGCAGACCTTTGGAACAAATGTTCAAACATTCATGGAAAACACATTTTTGTAAGATTACATCGAAAACATCACATAAAAAATAGATGCATACAAAGATATTCTCTCTTCGTGACTGCCCATGAATGCAAATACCAACGCGATGAGTAGGGTACATTGAACGCATTACACAGGATTGGAAGATCTGCAGGGTTAAAAGAATATAATTTAATATTTAATTTCGAATTCTCACTACTAGAAACTAATCTGAGTGAGGAAGTCCTCGAAGGGGAAATATCTTTGCATTTGTTATGTCATATTACCTCTTATAATATGAAATACACCTCGGATATAAACCATTTATTATACTTTTTCTGGTACTTTGTTCAAGAAAACTGCAATCTATTCTCATTTAAAATCAATGAAATAAAAATAGGGGATCGCCGTACATCGTATTGAAAAAAAGTCACAATGATATCAAAATGTAGTCATTTAAGAATCCAATATGGCCGCTGAATCCAATATGGCCGCTGAATACTGTGTTAACTCTATGGGAAAATAAATGATTGGCGATTTCCGTGAAAACAAGATGGTGGACCCCAATGTTTGTTTTATTATTTCAAAAGAACCGGTTACCAGGAACAAACTTACATATGACAAAGTTTGGATAGATTTGAAGACCTTTGATTTTCAGTGAAATTTGTCCCTAAGGTGCATTCCACTTGAAAGGGGAAGGATTTTTCCGTGAATTTGTAATTAATGTGTTTGAGTTCAGACATGACGCCATTTACATATGTCGCCAAACACCTAGTCTGGATACCAACGTGGTGTCTAACTAAACCACGTCTGGTCAAAGTCCCTCAATTAGCACAAAAAGTTGTTCATCCAATCAGTGAACCCGAACTATTATAGTGACTTAAACACTGTGTGTATAAGTTACATCCTGAGCTGACAAATATGCCATATTTGGACATTACATAACTGCCCCAATAAACACTAACTTTATGAGGGACTGTGTTATTGGTTAGAATTTTACAAAACCTCCTTGTACACGTCATTGTTATGATTTGGTGTTCATGATCACACTGCAGGTATATGCGAGCACACAAATCGCATTGCCTGATGGTCTAGCTCACTTGTAGTGCAATTTGTCAAAACCGATGTACAGTAAAGTTTTAAGTGTTGGATGAGGGCATCAATGAAAAGAAGCCGATCCTTCAACGTTTTGCGTTGTTAGTTTGGAATACTTATTGATATTTTATATTGTGTTAATTTTTCAGACTGCTACAACTGTCGACATGCAAGCAGTAACAAGCAGAACTTGCTACACGAATGGAACGTAATTGTATTAATAACACATGGCAGGGCATTGAGATGTGTATTACATGCGTGTTATCAAAGTAAATAGGGTCTCTTTATGTGTACATGAAATGCCAGGGAACCTGAAATTCCTTGGTGAACGATAGCTATTATGTAAAGAGGTCATACACGTACGCATGTACCTCAAACACGCAGTGCCAAGTGTTATTAATCCAACTCATTTGTTTACTTTCCTGCTCGTAACACGTTCAGCTTGTTACTGCTTGCATGTCAACAGTTGTATAGCCTTCTAATGTGTTTTTTGGTGGATCAAATTTGAAAATCGGGCCTCAGTAACAGATTGTACCAGGTAAAGTTCGGACTAAGATTACTAAGTTATATTTGAAAGGCTATTAGAGTAAAAAACAGGTCCAGAACAAAGGAATGATCCGTATAATCATTGTTTCCACTGAAAGGGTTACATAATAAGAGAGAACCCAGGACTGAAATCCTGGGCCTTTGAAATCCCATTACATGCGCATGCGTAGATAATGTTGAATTGTTGTCGGCCATTTTACCTATACCATCGTCTGCTGTCATACATGTATTTCAGTTTGTGGACCTGCATCCCAAACAAGACGTCACAAGTTGTATTCCTCGAACCAATACCGTAGCCTTTCTGAATATTCACTTAATTCCTTCTCTGATACAGCTTCTTAATTTTCCATTTCACATTTAACAATCATGTATCTATAAATATTACACAATCTGTGGCATTTCGTAAGAGAGAGACTACCATAAACGTAGGAGTCACGCTACGACACATCATGTGCATGTACATGGAAATCAATATCACTCTTTGAAGGGGGGGGGGGGGGGATATGTCAATTTGGTGATCTTGTAATGTGCCCGAAAGACACTATGATTAGGTTTTGGTAGACAAGAGATGGAAAGTCTGATGCGATTGCCATGGACAACTTCGAGTAACGTAAAAGATACAGTCAAGTCAGTTATTATATATGAACATGTGTATGTATGTATGTATGTATGTATGTATGTATGTATGTATGTACGTACGTACGTACGTACGTACGTACGTACAGGGCCGTAGCCTGACCAAATTGCTAAGGGGGGCAGAACTTTGTCTTGGTGCAATCATGCATTTAAAATTTAGAAAAGTGCTAATTTACATAAATTAGCATGCAATTTACATAATATCTATTTTAGTATACGCAATGTATATGTAAGGTCAGAAAAAATAAAAAATGCTGGTCAACGGGTAACCTAACCCATCACATTTGGTAAGTAGGTCGATTTCATTTTTTCACAATGCTTGACAAGGATAAAACAAACCATATATAATGATAGCAAAATATTTCAAGTCAAGTTTAGATAGAACTTATTCAGTCATCTTGATACTATCTCATGCAGTTTGTCTGTATACCTACAGTTAAGAAATGTACACAATTTACGGTTAAACAAATGGTGTAGTTCCTCTCACCCTCTCTTCTCAAAAAATGTTAAGCCCCGCCAATTGAAACTCAAGCATTATTTTAGCCACCCCTTCTGTCACCTACACTACAGTGGAGATGTAAAATCATATATGGTACAATGATGCAGTGGAAGGAGACAACTCCAAAGGTGAAAAAAAAATTGAAAATAAGACAGTGTAGGAGGCCATTTAGAGGCATAAAATATCAAACAATAGACATAATAAAATACCAGAATTGAAACAATTATGCTATGTATTACATATTATCTGGAAGTGTATTTTGTTGTGGCAAAGCTGAAAGATATTTTGCGGATGTGCACATGGTAAATGACTTCTCCTGAAGTTTAATTTGGTTCCAAAAAACCCGAATAAAGAGCAAAACATTTCAAGACTTTCAGACTTTTGATGGCCAAATGGTAAACTTTTGTTCAATTCTTTTTAGTGCACATTGGATATTTAATCTCAATTCATGCTTGTATACATCAGCAGAGCCAAGTAAACCATTGTATAAGATATTATATAATTTGAAATAGACTCAAATGTATATTGTTACATGTACTATTCAGAAAATATAAAGAAATATCCTTAATTTTGAAAAAAAAATGCCAAGCCCGCACGAGGATATATTGCCCATCACCAGAAATAAATATATGGGTAGGTTGAACAGCTTTTTCATTTTTTCTGGCCTAATGTCGTATCTTTCAAAGTAGTTGCCGAAAAGATGTCACATTCAAAGTAGAAAAATGGATGGTGCTTTCTCAAATAATTAACACAACAAAATAACCATTTTCTTTACCCAACTCCCAAAACTGTTATGGCCTCGTTTATGTCGAAACCCAAGGTGAAGTCAGTGAATTCTCATTGTCATTATCATTACAATGGATATTGAAGTTTGGATTTTGATGTCGATGGTACAGCTCTGTTTACAAATTCAGGGCCATTCTTTCCATAGCAAGTCGTCGCTTCAAAATGAATTGCGGAATAACGCTAGTGTCAGTGTGCAATGAGATAATTATATCAAACAACATTTTAACCAAAGACAACGTCGAACACAATTATTGAAAGAAATATCTTCTATCTTCAAATAGTGGATCTTAAACTGCATACCCAGTTTAATAGTTTTTCAGGGCTACCAAATATTCCAAAAAGAGATCTGCCGTTTTATCAGTATGACATGTTTTAATATAAGGAACAAGATGTAAATGAGATCGAGCGCATTTTCGGAGTCACTGCATGCAGCATAGCAGTTGACCTCACGTTGAACGACTTTTTCCGTTTCACTCGCTGACATGATAATTGCGACTTGCGAGTACTGTTACTCGCGGAAAATGCACAGTGCATGTGCGCACTTCGTTTGTACTTTCCCGCACAAAGAATTTTTAATTTGCTGCTAAAAGTTACAATTTTTAACTGGACACATTTTTATTCAAAGTTAAGCCAGCGTACAATAGCGATATAAGATACAGTCATATTAGCAAGGAGTCAGTGTACAGTCACTTTAGTGAACTATTCATTTAAATCGCGCATGCTAGGAATCGTCACGTAAATAACGATTTTAATAGCATCGCCATGTATTCAAAAAGTAGGTTTTTTTCTTTCTTTTTTTTCTCCAAAATCTGAGGGGGGGGGGGGGCAGCTGCCCCCCTTGCCCCCCCCCCGCAGGCTACGGTACTGACGTACGTATGTATGTATGTATGTATGTATGTATGTATGTATGTATGTATGTATGTATGTATGTATGTATGCATGCATGTATGTGTGTGTGTGTGTGTGTGTAAGTATGAATGAATGAATGTATGTATATATGTATGTATGTATGTATGTATGTATGCATGTATGTATGTATGTATGTATGTATGTATGTATGTATGTATGTGTGTGTATGTATGTGTGTATGTATGTATGTATGTATGTATGTATGTATGTATGTATGTATGTATGTATGTATGCATAGAAGCTGTGAGTTAAATCATCACTACTGTACATAGTGTGTGTATTCAAATCAAATCGCCACATTCAAAAAGTAAATTAACAATGTTTTTATGAATGCGAATCTCCTATACCATGTAATCTCTCCAATGATTCCAAATTGTTGTATACCAGTAAGTGTTCGGATTCCAAATCCAGAAATATTGAAATCGTCCGTAATTGTGTCTATTAGATTTAAATGTCTGTTTAAGTGAATGTTTCACACACAAAAAAACACAAGAAAGAAAACAGAACCAAAGAAACCAATGAAAGATTGTGTTACGTTTGCCAACCACCAACCAAAAAGATCTATATTTGCCTAGACATTATATATACAATAACCGCTTAAATGTGCATTTATTTGATAATATACTGATAATAGCAGTCGGTTGATCAATGTAAGTATCAAAGACAGTTAGAGTAGACAATTTAAAATAATTCAGATAGTTAATGCTGGGATTCAAAGAAATATTTGCCAGATATACAATTGTTCGAGCTGAAAATATTTTTTATTGCGCAAAGTACATTCAACAACAATGTGATATGTATGATGTAATAACATCAATAAATATACTGTTTGACAAAAAAAATGAGAACTCAAAACACGGAAATTCTGTAATTCTAATGTCACGTGATACGACTAAATAAATTATAGTATTTCAGGATTGTCATTTTAGGCTGTCAATAATGCTGACAGCGATTCCTCAATTTCACAAATTTTACAGGCAGACGGATCGGCTTAGCTGTGCAGCTCAGTATATCAAATTTTCTGGCTTACTCTAGTTCCATCATAAAATATTAATCCCAATGATGATGCATCAACGGTCTGCTTAACCAATATTAATCACAGACTCATTCTGATTGGATGTAATTTATGAATGATTAATGACGTAATTGTCGAAAGAAAACTTTATGTCATTGAGTCATGATTTAATGATGTAATCTTTCAGAATAAAACAAACGTCATTCCATCATGTAATGTAATGTAAGAATAATTAATGACGCACTTTTGAGGGTAAGAGTCTAGTGTCATTGAATATAATTTAATGATGTAATCTTAAAGTGTAAAAACATGACGTCACTGTGTAATGATAGTGTGATGACATCATTTCTAACTGAACTATTACGTCATAAGTATGCATGTTATTGCAAGTACAAATAAATCAAGCAAGATATTTGTCAGGTAAAACCAAAATCAGCCAGAAAATGTTGGTATTCTAGACTATGTATCTTTTAACTGCTATGTGCAAAATTACATTTTTGATGTTGAAAGACTATGGTCGCTTATAATTTTGTTTGATTGTTAATCTAAGACTTGCGAATGATCCAAGTCTAAATACATACTAAAGCATTTATGCTAATATAATCACATTGAGAATAGGGAACTTGCAATCCAGACTATCGGATAATCTGTAGCTATCGTAATACCTAATCTGGAGCTACCGATAAAATAAACCTCCCACAATGGTCAGGGTGACTATGAATTGATTATTTATGGTTACAAACAATGTAATATTATTGTTTACAATACTACTTGATTTGTATATATTATCACATTTCCCGTGATGCAACATTCATCATGGCGGGTTTGCAAGTTCCTTATTATGTATGATTTCAGGTACAATGTGTAGACCGGGGTATAATGGTTCTACGTTTTGATGCTAGCAAGTTTTATTCAACTGAAAATGGGAAGATATAATTCGGATTTATTTTCAAATTTCAAATTTACTTTATTTTTAGATAAAAGAAACAATGCCACTTTCATGTTTTATGGTGATCTTGTTTGTTTTGTTATCAAAATTGGCAAGCTTAATTCCCATTTGAAGCAAAAGACGAAAATGTGCGAATTGTTAACTTTAAATTTACAGTTTGTTCAGCAAAATGAAATATAAAATCGTAGAGATGACCAAGTTACAATCAACAGTATGCTAATTAGTTGCGTAATAAACAAGATGAGTGGCGGGACAGTCTATCATCTATCTGGTGGAAAGTATAATATTGTAAATCACAGACGACGAACGATATATTTCAAGATGGCGGAAACAAATATGACCGCCAGAACTTTAATTCCATGCTTACAATTTTGCGCAGTTATTTCAGCAAACTGGTAAAATTTAGATAATAGTGAACAGAATAGGATATCTGGGACAGACAGAAGATAAGTCTCAATATTGTTTTTTTTAATCAGCTGGATTTATACACAGCATAACTATTACAGAGGAAGGTTGCCACCTAGGAAAATCGTGAAATGATAACTAGCGCTAGCAGGATCACATGACACAAAGGTCAAACTGTCAAAGGTCAAAGTGCAAGCCCGCCATATTGATTTCGAAGCACGCCAAATGTGACTATCAATTGTAAACATAATACTGCAAGACATGTGCATTTTGCAAAAACTAATGTTGACTTTTAGGGTAAATCAATCCTAAATGATTACAATCCAATCACGATGATACACTATGGCTGCTGTGAGACTACTCTATGCACAACCAGGCTTATGAAAAATAAACCCCTAAAACCTTAGTCCAAGTCCCATGTTTCTATGGATACTGACGTCAAAAGTTGAGGTGGGATAAAGTGTGCACCAATAAAGAGCAATTCACCTAGTTTCTTTAAACTCAAACTAAAAACTTCTATGTTAAGTCTAATCTAAAATCTGTTCTCATTAATATTCATCTATTTTTACTGACGTCATCATCCCAAATGTCTGATAATTACAAATGACGAGAGGAAAATAATACTTTCTTTTTAAAATTTGACATCAAAAATATAATTCTGCAATGTTGCTCGATAATTCATCCAATGGGCACTACAGCTTCACCACAATACTGGTATTATTATTCATCAACCCTGTAAGATTTCAACAACAAAAACAAAGCGATTAGAATATTTCATCACAAGATCTATGCATTGCATATTTTCTCAGAATATAACGATTCAAGGGGGTGTAATAGTCTTTCCCCATGTTGTGTATGTATGTATGTATGTATGTATGTATGTATGTATGTATGTATGTATGTATGCATATATATAGGTAGGTAGGTAGGTAGGTAGGTAGTTACTTAACAGTGGAACATAAATAGATATTGTGCATAAAAGTAGTGTGAACCACCAAGTCACTTCGCTACTTTCATACATCCACTATACTCATAAATCAAGAAAAACTTTGCGATGAAAATTTTATCAGATGTAGGTCTGAACTAATAATACAGTAAACCCTTTAGTCACATTATTCGTACTTGAAGTACTATTAGATTAAGTAACTGCCAGATCATAGCCAGGGTAGTCAATTAGGGTACACGATAACAGAGAAGTAGTTTACTAAATATTGATGACAATCGTACCTTTACAACACTGAATTTTGGTGCCAACATACACATAATACGTGAGGTTGCTATGGTTACCATATGCTTTTACTTAACGTACACACACAATTCAACTTATTAGTAAACGTTGACAATACAAAGAAGTCGTCATTTAAACAAAGATTGTACGTTGGACATTGTGAGAAATCGTTGTTCTGACACGTTATGACACATTTAAAGAAAAAGTTAACACATGCCACACACGACACTTGTTTCAATTACTTTTGCGTTTGCATTTGGACCTAGTATTCAAGTTTGATTGGCACTGCTCCCCCACCCCCACCCCTACAATACCCAAAATACAAAGTAATGCATAGTAATGTATTACGGTTTATCCTTTCAAATGTGAACTTTATGTTATCACGTGAAAAGGTTTAGCAATGAAATGAAATGCAAATGTCGTCACGTGAAGACGGTTTAGCCAATCAGAATAAAATGAATGTGATCACGTGAAATGGTATATCCAATCCAATTAAATGATGCACTTGAATTTAGTTTAAGCATACCTTTTCTACGACCTTCTGCCCCCTCTTTGTGACATTGAACTTGACATGATGCTTTCTCTAGTGGCATCCCTCAATTTTGATATTAGTCTCTGTCTCAGCAGTGTGGCAAGCAAAGCTTCACTGGCGTTCCTCTTCTCACTGATAAGGTGAAATATTCATTATATACATACAGTTGTGAAAATAAATTAAAAAGGTAGGTTTTCACGTTCGGTACCAAATTTACACTTTCCTAACAAATAATGTCTGCAGATTGAAACAAACTGTTCTGCACATATTTGAACAATATTGTTTTCGTATACTGAACATTGTCATGTAACTAATAAGTAAAATTTCAGAATATCAAATTCAATTTTACCTTTTAGCAAATTAAGTCACAGTAAATTCTTTATTATGATTCCGACCGAGGCCATTGCTTTATTTTGAAAAGACATCGGTTGACGCTATTTGACAAATTAGGCAGTATGGGTAAATTGCTTTAAGGAAAACTAGAAACCATGTCGGTGTATCAATGAGGGAACTTAACTCATTAGATTGTTCAACAATCTATTCCAACCCAATCAAACAAACCCCCCCCCCCCTCATCCCGATTATCAAAACAACATTGTTAGATGTATTCGGAAAGAAAAGGTTTTAAACATTATTGACCCAAACTCTAGTCTAATACCCCACAATTTAAACACAATATAATATTTAGAAAATGGACAACATTTATGTTACGATCACTACGAGGAGACACACGAAAAAAATAGTTTATGTGCAGGGTAACTAAACAAATGCTTTAATTCAACTATGCACACTTTGGCGTGCTCCATTCACAATGGCCGAGTTTTCCAGTTCCCTGTTTATACTTACATTTCGTCCCCACTTCGCTTTCCTTGGTTACGTCCATTTTGTAGCGCCGAAAGAACACCCAGAAGAGCTGAACCCTGGTTCTTGTAAAATTGTTGTCTCAGCTTAGAATTCATATAGGCATCGGCAGTTACACGTTTTCTGAATACATAAAAATAATCATTAAATTCTATTGACTTATATCACTAATAGAGGATATATATATATATATATATATATATATATATATATATATATATATATATATATATATATATATATATATATATATATATATATATATATATATATATATATATATATATATATATATATATATATATATATGTTACACCCAATCTGTGAAATTGCCTAATTCCTGAAATGGGTAGGTAACTTTGCCCGGTTCATGAAATAGTTAATCGTGTTGCCCAGGTTATGAAGTGGGTATGGTAAGATATGCCCAGTACATGAAATGAGCATCTTTTATAGGACACACACACAAAATATATATCAATCAAACAACTTTATTATCATGTATTTCCAAACTCATCATTTCACAATTCTTATTTTATTATAATTCAGAGTAGCTTGTTCGATAATCAACACCCCAGTTCAAAATTCTTGCCCCAAAATTTAATGTTGCCCTTTTAGATCGTAATCTATACTCTCATTTGCATAAGGTTGACCATTACAAAATTACATTGCACATTTCATGAATTGGGCAGTTTCACGGATTGGGTGTAACATATGTTTATATATATTGTGTAAACCAAGTCACATTTCCATTGGACATATAAAGATTATTATCATCATCATCATCATTATTATAATTATATAGTTTGTAATTGAAAAGTGACGTCACGGAGAGTTTCTTTCATTCCATCATACCGTGAATATTATGTAAAGTGATGTATACAATTATGAACAGGTTCTTATCCTTGTAAGAGTGTCAGTCCACAAGAGTAGTCGGAGCATCCTTAATCAATGCTATGTAGCACATTAGAATGATCGGTTGTCGGTCGGTGAAACAATGCTCAAGGAAGTCAAACAGGTAAGTGTATGTGTACATGTTGATTATAGTTGGAATTCATAATCGCACTTTCTCAGTTTGAATTACGTAGAAACTAACGATTTGCTTTATCATAAGTTCTGAATTTCAGCAATAAAACAATGATTTTTCCCTTATTCTTTCACCAGATTGAACAAAAATGTGAGGTTGGTCCGATCATGAGAACATGGTATCTATAACATGGCTATGAATCTCAAGATCTCGTCCCAAGCTGTCTAGTTAAATGATACACTATAAATCAAAGGTTGTTCATGCAAATGAGTAAACCCCAACTATTACAATGATGTAAATAGTGTACAATGTATAAGTAGCATCCTAATAAGACAAATATACCATATTTGGACATTATGTAAATGACCCCAATATACACTTACTTATTATTGGGCAGAATTCTGTGATTGATTAACAAAGACATGATGTTAATGACTGTGTGGGTGTCTTCGTTTGAATGTTAAATGTTCTCCCTAGATGTGGGAAGAGATTCAAAGCCACGGATATTAACTAGACTACGAGAAGAATAGACTTATCTACGTCCACCCTCACCAATATGTTTATTGCGTTTTTAGCCCCTGCACACATGCAAAGTTTACAAGTAGTGAAAAATACATTTCTGCCGATCATAAGCAAAGCGATAGTTTACAAATCGAAGTCAAACAAAAACAGTGTAGGCATATTTCATTGTTGTTTTTTTCAAATGAA
Source organism: Glandiceps talaboti (assembly GCF_964340395.1). Taxonomy (NCBI): domain Eukaryota; kingdom Metazoa; phylum Hemichordata; class Enteropneusta; family Spengelidae; genus Glandiceps; species Glandiceps talaboti. Next base: position 6,009,236 of record NC_135565.1, read on the forward strand.
GTGGATAGAAGTTGAGTTTATACATTTTGGGGATGTGATGTTTGTTGTGGATTGAAAAAATACCTGTTGTATTTTAATTAAAAACAAGTGTATATCTAACGAGCACTTGATATTGGCAAAACTTGTACCTGGCGGTTAGGATGATACATAGGTAATTAGATGATATAATTTACCATACGTTTAATAAAATGTCCAAGACAGCACTATTTTATGCCATCAAATGTGTTAACACGCCGAAATACGATTTCAGTACCATAAAGGGAAGCACTGATTCTACCATCATAGTGTAAGCATGATTTTTTGTAAGTATGTTCAGTTGAGACGAATAGCTTATGAATTTAGTTTGTGTCATTTAAAGCATACATGTTTAAACACATTCAGGTATCTCTGTTTAAAGTCATAAAGATCAACACAAATTTAACCAGCTGAAACAAACAAACAAACAAACAAACACACACAAACAAACAAACAAACATACAAACAAACAAACAAACAAACAAATAAACAAACAAAGCACAGCGCGATACATTACACTTACAATTTAGTATTCAAAGTTAACATAAGTAATATATGCTTTCCCTTAAATGGGTGTTTGTCTTTATTTAACGTAGAATGCGGCAATGACAGTGTGAACTGTGCACACAATTTTCTGTTACCTTGTTACCTGCGTTCGCAGTTCAAATCAAGTAAAAGGAATGAGAGCTCACCATGTATTTTGTTTTTCAAAACAGAGGTCAAAATAATATCAAGAGTGAGCTAATTTATAATATAGTTAAAGACTACTATGTTAAAATTGGGAAAATAAAATATTGTCGTTTTTCTTATAAAGAAGCTGTTGAACCTCTACAGTGCTTAATTATTTCAAAAGAACCGGAAGCAGGCTGTCATATGGCAAAGATTGGAGAGATTGTATTAATTCTGAAGTCGTAACAATGACGTCACATTTCGACCAAATGTTCAAGGAGCTGCTGATGTTAACATAAATCATCAACTTGTTTATCAAATTCTCAAGATAACGATAATGAGGTCTTGAAACCTTCTTATTTTATGGTCACTATTTTTCATAGACTGTATGTGATTGTTTGTGAATGTGCATGCGCGAGACTGATATGTAACGGTCGGGGGGGGGGGGGAACTCCATTGAAAAATCCAAGATTATAGCAGTTTTCTATTTCTAGGCACAAACGTCCTCCTCACTTTCTTTGGTAAGATCCCCCTCCATTCAACCTCGATATTGTGCACATTGAATGAAAACACAAATTTCTTTCTTTTCGATCTTCTTTCTAGCAAAGGAATACCACAGAAACCGTCTAATATCTCTCAATCATAATATATATCCAAATCAGATTTTATCAGTTCCCGCCAATTTCACCTAACCTTGTGTGTAAAATACACAGTATTGGTAGATACAGACAAACTGTAAGACCGGCCGACTCATTCCAAATGAACAAAGATACAAGTAATTATGATATAACTGTTTCTACCCGGTCTACTGCAGTAGACTACATCAAGTGTAATATGCATAAGTCTTCCTAGACTCCAATCATCAGTGGTATGCAAACATCAACCCTTTCGAGGTTATTGACCGCTATTTCCTGCCAAAATCAAACACGTATGTGCAATGCCAGATCGTATACTATTGAAAAGGCATAAGAATGTACGTCATCCGTCATGATCTGACTCCTGACCCCATACATGCGTCAGTGGAAGACATCAATTTGTTGAAGGTTCACAGTTTTGGTAAAAGACACCGAGCGCATCTGATGACGTATTGTTTCCCATTAGGCAAAAAACAAACAAACGGTATACTGATGCACAACAATTACCTGCTGACGTTTCATTTCAATTCAATTCAATTCAAAGGTGAACGATTGCATAGTTTCCTACTGTATCTACTTCATAATTAGAATTTATCAGAGATCTCAAAGAACTACTTCCAATACTACAATTCAATAACCTCTTAAATGTATTTTAAAAGTGTTTGATTTGTAAAACAAATACTTTTACTTTCAATTTATGAAAACAAAATTTACATCATCTGGCTTTTCATAAAACATTTTGTGGAAAAAAGTGCAGACATAAGAGTAAAATTTACACGTGTAACCTTGTTAATTAGGGCCTATTCATTGGAATTTTCTTTTAGTCGACGTCAGTTATATGTTTATTTGGTTGGTTGGTTGGTTGGTTGGTTCATTGGTTTTTGGAGTGTGCATGTGTATGTGTGTGTGTGTGTGTGTGTGTTTGTTTGTTTGTTTGTTTGTTTGTTTGTCTGTTTTTTTTGTTTAACAAATAGGGTAGAAACACACGGTACTATAAATTTGGTATACGAAATGAAAAGGCGAAGGTGGTCCACTTTCAATATGTCACGCCTGCCTAACGCATACGTAGATCCTTTACCATGGCAACTAACTGCCATGCCAAAATCTGAATCATTAACATGACTTTGTAGTATTGTGTTGCCATAAGAACAGTTGACAAACTTAATACTGAGGTGCACGTGCTCTGAAATCGCCATATTTCTTAAAGTTCTGCAACAATTTCATCAAAGCCTGTTGCCTACGAATCTGTATGGCTTGTGACATTATTTGTGAATTCGACGCGTCCGCCGCAATTGACCCTTTCTCTCTATCATATTTGCAAGAATTAAAAAAAAACAGTGTAATCCATGGCACTATATCATTAAAGTTGAAAAACATGCATTGTACACACACACATACGTTAATGTTTCCATAGAAACAATTCTGGTGCAGGAAACGTTGTTCATACTATCTGTTCAAACACATGCAAATATAATTTGTTTGAAATGAAGTTATTTCTTATTGTGCGCTTGTAAATGTCTTTTCAGAAGATGTATGGTGAAGACAAATGTGACTGGCAACCAGTGAAGATTACAAGCTGTTGTGATCACATCGACTCTTAAGATACAAAGTCATAACTGGTTCATAAAACATTATTTAAAATGTGAACTACATTTACCAAATAAAAATTATCACCTAAAAGAAAAAAGTATAGCCTGTCTACATCGCGATCTGCAATTTCGTTTCTCTTCTCACTAACTGCAAGTAATTAATGCTACCAGGGTAAAGCCACTATAGTGATTTGAAAGTACGTGCTCAAACTGCGTATTCACAATGGCGACTGATAACACTACATCATACTATTTAATTTAATGAAGTCATTATATGAATGTGCACTTGTTACTCAAATGAACACTGGCGTTAACGTCGCCATAATTTACATTATTATGCAAATGTCATATGGTTTCAATTTTGTTGTGATTTTAGATTAAAATTCTATGTGACCAAAGTAAAGTTTCTGTAAGATTAAAGTGCTTGAAGTAACATCACAGCACATAGGAATTATTCATGGCAATTTACGTGGTGGCATTCATGTTTTCCTGTATATCACAAACAGTTCGATTTTGCTGTTCTATTATTAAATGTTTTCATCGAGAATCAATAATCAATCCATATGTCTCCAAAAAATACCCGCCGGATAGAACTAACTCAGTCTCTTTTCTGACTACACGCAGTTTGATTTTGCAGTCAATATTGTATTTACATTACCTAGAGTAAAGGGGAAAAGGTAATTTAGAAATATACACACATGGCATGCAACATGATCGATGTTGAGTTGTAGTGCGGCAAGATATCAGCTTCTCACGGGTTAGTCAAATCAACCTTTCATGCAATAGTAGAGTAGTTCAACATAGCTCGTAAAATGTCATAAATCATATGGTAAGACGTCATAGATAATACGGTAAAACGTCATAGATCATACGGTAAAACGTCATAGATCACATGGTAAATCGTCATAGATCATATTATAAAACGTCATAGATCACATGGTAAGACGTTATAAATTGAACGGCAAAATGAAATAGACCGTACGATAAAATGACTTTGGAAAGTTGAGTTCTCATAGGGTTAAAGAAAGTCTCTGAGTCAGACTCTTCAAGTTTGACGTTCAGCATATATGGCATTTCGTTTGTTCTTTTCTTTTCTACATTTTCGCTTCCCTTCCCCTTCCTATTCCTTCCCTTCCCTTCCCCTCCCTCTTTCCATTCTTTTCCTATCAATCATTTCCCTTCCATTCCTTCCTTTAATCTCCTTTCCCTTCCCCCATTTCCTTCCATCCCATCCCCATACCACATTTCCCCCTTGTCATGCATTATTGTAACACGACCTTACAAGTTCATATTGGGTTAGCAGAGAACATAGTCTCGTTTGTATTATTACATGTACTAACATTGTTGATAGCACAAATATACAACACGAACTATCTGTTGGTTGTTACGTCAACAAGTTCTTCATCAATAAGTGCTCTGAATTGAATATCTATGAAGATGGGGTCTGTAGAAAAGAAAGGGTGCATACAAAAATGTGTATACATATATATTCTTTTTTTTGACTTGGCCATATTCACCTTTCAGGAAAAAAGACTTAAAATCACATGCATTTATTTTCAACAATATCATGAAAAATGAAAAATGTAAACTTGAAAAATAAATATTATCATCTTCAGCTTTGCAAATTCAAGATTGTTGCTTAAGAGTGCATTTTAAAAAAAAAAGTTGTGGAAAAAAGACATGCACGATTACTTACGATGGCGCTATCCTTATGTCACCTTGTGCTTGTAATTTTTTTACAGCTTTATAGAACGACGCTAGTGCCCGTCTCTGAATCATTTCTGATACCCTTGTTGAAAGGAGAGCCTCTGAAGCTACCCTTTTGACTCTGTTGAAGAACAGTTATTTTGAAATTCTATATTTGGTTGTCATGCTGATCCACATACTAACGCACTATATATATTCATATATAATATATAATCCAAAGAATACGAATGTTATAAGTTCTTACTCGGAGTTTCACGCCTCCATGCCGATCATCTGGCGACTGATAATTTGAGATTGTCAATGTTGATATTCTGTAATTGGTCGTTAAGTTGATCCACATACTAACACTATATATATATATAACTGGGTGAGTATCAATCTGCTAAGACAGTGCTCTATACCGCAGTGGCAGAGCGCAATAGTTTTGGTAGTACTGGTGATCGCACAATGTGTGAAACTCCGAGTTACAACCAAGAAAGAGTGCCAGTACTACCAAAACTATATATATATATATATATATATATATATATATATATATATATATATATATATATATATATATATATATATATATATATATATATATATATATATACATACATACATATATATATACATACATACATATACATATATATATATACATATACATATATATATATATACATATACATATATATATATATATATGTATATATGTATATATATATATATATATATATATATATATATATATATATATATATATATATATATATATATATATAATGGTGCAATAAGGATTTCTTTTCGCAACATCCTAACTATTCCTAAGCTATTGTAAGCCTTGCTCAGTAGATTTCACTGTACCTCATAATAGATATAAAAGAGCAATTGGTCTCGATTTAAAATTATAAACAAATACTAACCACTTCCCAATTTCTGTACATAGTGAAACAAGATAGGCAAGGTGATTATTGATTCAAACAAACGGTTTTATATTTCATGACAATGACTGGTATGCATAAAATGATACATGACAGCCATTTTCACCTAACATAAAAAACCAACGTGTGCCACCAGTGTATTTTAATCTGGTTATACAGTATAGGAGATGATAGCCACGCTGACTCATTACGAATGACAACAAAATGCAGTTAATTATGAAACAATGTTACTACATGTACACGGTATATTGTAGTAGATTATCAAGTTTAAAAATTAATTTTTATTCATTTTCTCAGACTTCAATGATTTCAGTGGTGACACCGTGTTACAGTTACTTGTATTGTGCTTTCATTTGTAAAAGGTCAGCATGTCTGGAGTGTTGACCTTTTAAAACCAAATAGCTTGAACCAAAATCACAATACCGTACGTTTGTGTGACAAACGCTGTTTCGGCGAGGTTAGGAAGCTGAATTACACAACATACTAGTACGCATCCTCGTGCATTCTACTCAGAGAAGGAAAAAAAGGAGAAAGCGTGAAAGAGATGACACTAAGAACACGTCCATCTGCTTATTGCTCCATTCATCATACCAAACAGAGAGTGGACAGCACACAAGTTACTATACCAAACTGTAAGAGAAGAACCAGGCTCAGCCCAATTTAGTACTTACGCTACGCTAGCACCTCCCTCTTGTTGATCAAGTAAACTTTGTAACCATGTTGTAAATGAATTAGCGATTGATTCAATATTTCCAGCTTGCGAAAAGGGTACGTCATCAAAGTCTTCATCTACACTGCGTTTGCTTCTGTTGGCGAATAGAAGTTGTTGTAAAATTGTACCAATGTGTGCATGATTTAATCATTTACCATAAGTTTGTGCGAGGTGTGTTTATCCTAGGAATCTTACTCGTGGGTAAAGAGTGCATGGTATAACAGGTATTGTACGATATTAATAGTTAATTACTTATAATGACCCAATAGTTTGCATCAATTTTTTATAAGTTACTTTAAAGATCCGCTTTGGATTAGGAATGAAATTGGTTAAGAAAATTAGTTGTCTTGTAAAACTTTAGAATCGTTCGGTCCTGAAAAAAAGAATGGTCCCATTTCAATCCTTATAGCTTCTCTAAAAACATAGTACTGATACAAGAATCTTGTATTTAATCATAGTCTGAGATGTCTCAATTCAATTCAACTGTATATCTTTATACTTGACAGAGCTAATCTGATATCAAACCAACGAAAATGTCAGGATGCATAAGGGTTAACATTAGGTCATTGATAGTGCTGTTGTAAATTTGGTGGTTAACCCATGTTCGTGAGTTTGACATTAACACGTGTTATGTATTTTGCATTCGTTGACAGTGAGACCGTAAACAATTTACCTAGCATATTTCGGCTAAATCACTTAACCTTCAAATTAGTTGATATTGTATACGGTTAAATGACATAGACGTGTGTCCACAGGAATGTAAAACAGGTGCTATAATAGAACTTTCAATAAAGGCAGTGAAATTCGACATTTGTTTATTCATTACCAAACACTCGTCAAAATCAAATTTAGTAAATGGTACTTAGAAATAATTATATTTGGTAATATTGCTATGTTCAATGGAAGGTCTGCATTCATTCATATCTAGAAAAATTGTAAGTTAAACATGAGAGCAAGAATGTGCTTTCTTTGAAAGTGTTTTATAGCAAATTATTTCATTTAAGAATATACTGATTACAGATTGTAATCTTATAGCCAATTGTATATAACAAATAACACTGACTTTGAATATTATAATTATGACTCATACACAAGTTCTCTTCTTCCACTTTTGTGTGGGAAGCAGACAAGTTTCAAACAAATCATTTGTCCT
>NC_135565.1:6021641-6079141 GCF_964340395.1 Glandiceps talaboti
CACGTTTCAGAGGTTGTCCGCAAGATTTTCTCCTTACTTTCATTAATATTCAAATTAGAAAGTACGTCTTCATGCAAATCAATACCGTCTATGATTTTATAAATTTCTGAGGACCAGTTATTATAATTCAAGGAACAATCCCATAGAAATACTTTCTTAGATATTCTGTGTTCATCTAAATTAGTCAAATGTTTCCATAATCTGAGCAAATTGAGTAATCTACGATCTCTACATGAACTCCGTCCTGTATCACCCGTAACAGCTGGGAGAGGAGAAAATCTGTGTATTCCCAGAAAGAATCTCAGAGCTCTATATTGAACTGAATCACACTTATCCCATTTTGCAAATCCCCAAACACCTGAGCAATAGTCTAGAATCGGTACAACACTTGCTTCATACATGTTTGTGTACGTTCTGAAATTTTACATTTAGGGCTCCAAGAGCTCTACTCGCGGCTTCAGAAGTTACATCTGCAGTTACCGTATAATCTAAGAATTCATTTAGCACGACGCCCAAATATTTGTATTTATCAGAATAACTTAAAGATACATTTCCAATGTGAAAATCAAAGTTACTTCTGTCAATATGTTTACGCCTAAAATGAAGAACCTTCGATTTAGCATCATTTACAGATAGCCTCCATTTCTTGCATCATTCATTAATATGATTAAACATTTGTAGCATGTCATTTTCATTATCAGCAAGAATCACAATATCATCTGCATATAATAAAATACCTATATTGTTATCATGTATGTTGACACCTTTTCGCATATTTTTAATTTCAAAATATATGTATGTATGTATGTATGTATGTATGTACATGTATGTATGTATGTATGTATGTATGTATGTATGTATGTATGTAATGTAAATAAGGAAGTAGTCATTACTTACACTGGTTCCCCATAACTCTGTTTTACTGCTACCAAGACTAATACAAATACTGCTACTAGAAGTGATTTGTTCATCATTAAGTTGTAAGACCTGTAATAACAAAACATAAATATTGAATGAGTTACAAGCACTGCACATTATGATACAGTAGGCCAACTGTAAACGTTATGCAAATTGGTAGAGGTAGGCAAACCCCAAAATCTGTCATGGGATTATCCGATCATTAATATGTGGACGGTTAAAGATTTGATCACTCGCTATCAAATGTAAACCTTGTTGAGTTGAAGGCAGGGTTAATTGTTAAAATTGTCATGGTGTCGCTGTGATTACATTTAAAGTAGGAACAGAACTGAGAAAAGCGTAGCAGCGTTACCCATCATTCGGTCAAATATGATGCATGGGTCTCTATGATTTGACCCCTCCTATAAGATACCATAGTTAGTAATATTCTATAATATTGTGTTTCAGTTCTTACAAAGATTAAAATATTGTTTGATCATAGATTTGATCGAAATATCGTCACTTAGCTATTTTGGTGGGGGGGGGGGTACCTACATTGGGACTGGTACATATTAATCTAATCAGATTAGTGTTCCAAATGTTATACATCACAAACCATGTAGATCATATAGTGAAAGTGTATTGGATACACAATCTTAACAGTTGCAATAAAACTAGTTTCTCTGCTGACAGTGTGCAACAAGGAATGTAGTATTTGATAGAGTTACATGGATGGTTCGGATGATTTCGTTTTCATTTTGTCCATTGGACGTACTTGGTATCATTGCATAGAAATACCATCTATCGTGATATATATGGGCAATGCCCTTTGTTTCTAGATCTCCTGTTGTTTCTGCTGTTATCATTTTTTAAATACTTCCTCAAATGTTCACCTAAATCTGGATATCTGTTACTATAGATTTTCTTGTCAAAGTATCTTTGATTACTGTTTGAAAAATCAGAATAAAATGCGTTGTTTCAGCCTATAACAGCACAGTCTACATATTGTGTTTGACTACTTCTGAAATCACATGATTATCTTCATTTACTTCTTTTATTTAAAAAAAAGAAACGTAAAGCCTGGCCTATTTTCTGAAGTCATTTTGTCGGAAACAAATTCTTTTGCCCTTGTAAGAATGGATTATTTGTTCAGACAATGCACAGCAAATCCCGACCCCTGATTGGCCAAGCGGGTTCAGCCCGTATTGTGAGATGATTTATATTATGCAACATATATACAGCTTTTATGAAAGCATATCACTAAAGGCTTAGCATTACCTGGTCCTCTTTAGGGCAGATCCTTCCGCCTTAAAACCCTCTCCGCATAACTTATATCATGGCCGTAAAGATCAATGCTCTCTATGTATAAATGTTTTAGATTTCTATATGTTTATACACTTGTCTGCGTTGACATCGTTGGACCTGGCGTCCAATTGTCTAGTATATCATCGGGCTTGTCGCATTTGTTGCGGATTAATGATACTTTTGATGCAGCTTAGTATGACGATACAATAACGTATGTCAAGCAAAGGCTTGGTATATATCAATAACATCAAAGATCTTGCCTTTATGAAACCCAACCCCCCACCCCCATTATAGGTATAGCATTTGGCCATATTAAGTTCTTTCGCAGTTTAATTTGCACAAGCTGATTACAAACAATGTCTTTTACCTACGGGCATTGACTTGGATTTAGGGCCAACCTTCCCCTTATCAAGCTTGTCTTTAAAAATATCATGGAATATCTGATAACTATGGTAACTCCTCCTTATTGTGTCTTTGATGCGTATATAATATCATAGTTACTCAAATTTTATGATACGCAAGTAATTCAATTAGCTTTCATGATGTTCCCAAAATGTCACTTGCCATTCATAAAACAAGATACTAACATATTGATAGCTTTACTTCAAGTGCTGTTCATCCACCATGTGGTACTGACACTAAGCACGTGGATTGTAAAATGAAGATGCTCCTTTTTAAGATATTTGTAAACTCTGAATTGTTCCTCCAAATGATTGAACATGTTAAATGGCACGAGCTGAGTTTGTACGCTTTTTACTCAATAAGTGAAAATACTCACATAATAACATTGATTAAACTTTGTTAAAATGATTTTAATATCGATGCCTGATTTCTACAACAGTACGATTGTCATCTGACATTGTTAGAAAAGTTGATTGCATAGCAGGGAATTCCTGAACATTTTAATACGTATGACAAATTACGTCATCGGATCGTTTATAAATTATATCTTGATACCAGGTTTGAGTTCAGTAATTAGTGGTGGCTAATTATGCTCCAATAATCACAATACTGCCAGTGTCTTAATATACTGACCCACACACGTGTAACCCCCTTTATTAATATTTTTTGCGAAATTCGTTGAATATGTTGGATATTATACAGCATCAATTTACTAGATAAGTAAACAAAATGCTTGGTTTCATATTTTTGTCATTAAGGGTATTTAAGCACCCAACGTTCACTTTAATCTGTTATTGCCATTTTCCCTTTCCAATTAAAACCGGCGTGTTCACGACATTTCCAAGAGTGATACTCAATAGAAGTTTGCCTACCCTGCTAGATGCTTTTGTGGCTTTCCTAAACCGAACACTACATTTTCCATTTGCAAAGCTAGTTCCTGATTCTTGTGAAATTATAAAATAAGTTTGGAGTTCATCGCAAACCTTTCAAGAAATCGACAATTCTTTTCCCATAAAATTAACATGGTTTTCGGCAGCCATGTTGGATTCTAAAATGGCTTTAATTTCGTAAATATTTTGACCGCCATTTCAATAATTTGTAATGTGATCTTGATTGTTAACTTACTTTCTTTCAGAATGGGTTATAGTATTCTTGTACATAGTAATGACAAGGTTTTTATTTTCTACATGTATGCAACGTAAAAGTGAATTATTGATATTTGAACCTTTTCTCAAGTCTACTCGTACGTTTTGGTTCGTAGGATGTTGGAAAGTACCTTGGTTTGACAGGTATTAACAGAAATAACCACAAGCCAGTTTCATGGGATCCAGCGTGGGCATACTTAGAAAAAGTGACGTTAGGATCTTGATAACATACACAACCAATTCACTTATTATCTATATCTCAATTGAAAGTCTTCACTTGAACATTTGTCATTTTTTATTAACCAATCTAGATAATCATTTTACTCAATAAGAGATATAGGATATGGAACGGCCATCAATCTTGAAGTCGGGTAAAAGTTACGTTATTTGCTCAATATGAGTGTAACTATGGTGAGTTTACAGAAAGATTATGTTAATATAACAGGTTGATCTTGAAATCTGTTATTGACTAAATAATGTCAGAATCAGAAACATTTTACTAATCGAACTATTAAGGGAAATTAAAAGGACATTTCACACAGATAAAACACAAGCAGAATAAACAAATGTATTGCAATCATGGTAAACACAAATCCATAAACATAGGGGTATTTTTGTGAGTGACTCTTTTCTGTTCAGAACAGAGATGACGGATGAGAGAAAGATCGATTTAAAACTGTTAATTTTAGCTACTGGGTGAGGGATGTCTACCACTCCTTGTGATACGTTGGTCATTGATTTCTACATACAGGGGATGGGATTGGTCTTTTAAAAACACTATGAGCATTTGACACAATGCATTTGTTGTAAATTGAATCTATACTTTCTCACTTCGACTATCGATAATCATTATCGCTAGTTATTCTCCTCGGATAGCCACCAGAAGTGTTTAAACTCACATCGGTTAGCCTCGATAACACTGAGCACGACATACCACCTTGACCTTGATTTTATCAGTACTTGAATAGTGCATTACACTTAGTATAAAACAAAGTGAAAACCACTCTAATTTAAGTACTAAGTGTTGTTAGTTGCATGGCTACTGAACCTTATCCTCATTGACGCTACTTGGTTTTCTTTTCGTCAGAAGCGCCCGATAGTTACAGATTTCAAAACTTTTGACAGCTATCATGGCTATTGACCAAAAACCAAACACATTTTTTTCACTGACACGTTGTTTAAATTCATAATTCCACAATTTGAAATTCTTTTCTTAGAATCATATCACATCACATTACATCTCATCTCTTCTCATCTCATCTCACTTCATGGCTTTCCGTAGTTGCTTTAGAATATTTTGAATATACATCAAAATGGCAAGCAGACTTCACCATTTTCACTTCCACTCCTGGGACGAACACGACATACACAAATTATTTATGCAAAAAGATTAAATGGTGTCGTGATTTCACAAAGCAGTCCCCCGGTCTTGATAGCCTGTTATTCAAAACCATAGCATGAATTATACATAGCAGATAGTATCTGCAGAGAAGTGGAGTCTATTCACCTCAGTTATACTCAGTTCAGTATATATCAAGCAGTGTCCAATGATATGGTTGAATGACGTCTTCTAAGTTTCCTGATATCGATAGCTCAAATAAAAGGTAATAATTTCATTTAAAATTGTTTGTTCATGTTTGCCCCAGTGATATACATGTGAGACTTTTCGTACAACAGAAAGGACAGGTATATTAACAGCACATTATAGCCACATATTTCTATCTTTGCTAGTCAGATTAATCACTAAGGAGGTTTTCTAGGTGAAAGGGTGGTCTATTTTGAGGATACCGTTAAAGTTGAGGTCACACGTTCGTGAGCCCTCCATCAAAAGCAGTTATAGCCAACAGCGAGCATGGCATCAAATACACTACGTTTGAGGAATGATTGATTAATTTGTTGCTTTCGTGCCCTCTAGTCATACAAATCGGAAATGAGACTCATGATGGAAATAGTGATGCATTGGGAGTAAAGTCTATGATCATTCGGTTGGAGGATGAATGATTAACATAACAGCTGGGTTTCGAGATAAGATAAAATGCTGGTATTGTAATACCGCTGTGTTATTACATTAACACACCCATAACGTTCGCGAGTGAGTGAGGAATTGCATATTGATAATGTAGCATAATGAGTCACCCAATGGAATTATATATTTTTCGACGGATTAGATGAAATACACTGTGGAAACACGTAAGTCATCAAACACAAGTTGAGGTTAAGCACTAGTCGACTCTAGTGAAAATAATTACATGAAACAAAAAAGTTTCTATTCGTGTATAATGCAAATGTCGATGCATGCTCTAGATGACACCAAAGTCATATATTCTGGCATTGTCATCACACTCTATAATAGCATCATAGTCTTGGCCGCCTCAATATTTTAATATACAAATAATGAATTACGTCATCGAGTCGTTTATGTACTATAACTAAAAACCGGGTTTGAGTTATGTCAATAGCAAGAGATGGATAAATATGTTTCAAAATTCGAAACCATTGGATCCTTTAATATACAGGAAAAAAATAAGTCCCTAAAACATACAACTTGTACCACTTTCAAGGTGTGTTAGTGCTATCCTGCATCCTTTGAACTGATTCCTATATCTAATGTTTGTCAAACATATACTCTATTATGTACACTTCCCTTCCGTCAAGCCTGTATTTATAATCTGATTAACACACATTATCAAAAGAAATAATCATGTGTTGTCTTTTGTCACATTTCTCAGGTCCTCAACTAACAAGGGAATGAACAATACAGTTCAGTGCAGTACAGTACAGTGCAGTGCAGTACAGTACAGTACAGTACAGTACAGTACAGTGCAGTACAATACAGTGCAGTGCAGTACAGTACAGTGCAGTGCAGTTCAGTACAGTACAGTACAGTACAGTACAGTACAGTACAGTACAGTACATTGCAGTGCAGTGCAGTACAGTACAGTACTGTACAGTACAGTACAATGCCGTTCTGGTCAGTTCAGTGCAGATCAGAGCAGTGTAGTGTAGTACAGTACAGAGCAGTGCAGTGCAGTGCAACGCATTACAATACAATACAATACAGTACAATGTAGTAGAGTGCAGAAGAGTACTACAAAGCAAATAGCGTTTCAAGCATTTAATCTCATAGCCCTTAATTGTAAACATTCATTGCAATGTTTAACCCCATAGGGACATGGAGACCTTGCGTTCCAGTTAAGAGAGTAAATTTCCAATTGAATTTGTGTCTGAGCGCGAGTAAAGTGCAGCAATGGGACCATCCATGACTAAATTACTTGTCAAGTATATGCACATGGCAGAAGTTCCTTAAGTGTGTCTTCTACTGTGGTAGCTATAAGCAGGTATATAAATTAATATCATACTAGTTGACACAACCGACATAATAATTCAATCAACTTTAAGGTAAGTTAGGCGGCATGTAAACATATGTTATTACATTGATATATCATCCTTTCCATCGTGTAACCGTCGTGTTACCATCGTGTTATTTTTTAATAAAGCTAACGATTCGTTTCTCTTTGTATCAGTAGAAACTTCATATATCATATCGAAATGATAGATTAACAAGCCTTAACTACTACTACTACTACTACTACTACTACTACTACTACTACTACTACTACTACTACTACTACTACTACTACTGCTTCTGCTACTACTACTACTACTACTACTACACCACCACTACTACTACTACTACTACTACTATTACTACTACTACTACTACTACTACTACTATACTACTACTATACAACTACTACTACTACTACTACACCACCACCACCACCACCACCACCACCACCACTACTACTACTACTACTACTACTACTACTACAACTACTACTACTACAACTACTACTACGACTACTACTACTACAGCTACTACTACTTGTACGACTACTACTACTACTACTACTACTACTACTACTACTACTACTACTACTACTACTACAGAAGTTGTATGTTATTAACTACCTAATTAATATGTCCCCAAGGCTTAAAACCTAGCCTGGGAGCATCTATAAGGTGTCTTTAGTATTTATTCATATATCTGAAGCAATTCAATAAGTCCATTAATTTAGCATATGTCATCAGGATACAATCAGGGATTCCTACAGGGCATTGTAATGTTCAGAATCATATATTTTTAACGAGACTGAAGAGACGCTCAGATCATAAGTATATGGAGACATAAACTATACGACTATAAACCTTATTTCACTAGGAACTCAGTGTAAACGTGTAGACCTTGAATCATTTTGATCAAACGTACACGCATATAAAAGTCAATATGGCGACAGTTCTTTTTTTTTACCTGAGGTCTTACATCATAGAGATATTTCCAACATACTGATATTGATATCAGTTTCTGTTCAACACTGAATCTCACGAATTACAAATTCTACGCGCCTTTCTCACCCTTTTGAGCTATTGTTCCAAGACACGGCATAAACGTCCTGATCCAACTGAGGAAAACCACGAAGCGAGAGAGAACCGATGGTGCCACTCAATTGATCATTCTCCTCAATATGACAAATAATATTGTATGGCGTATGTATTTTTATTGCGCGTTTTCTGATCCCACTGGATAGTTTTTTTGTAGACATAAAAATAAAAGCCTTGATTTTCAAGTAACAAAAATTCTCAGCGCGAAAGAACCGACAGAGCCATTCATCAGTTTCTTCAATATTAAAAGAACATACTCATATATAATTTAGGCGCTTTTCAAACCTATGTTTGATAACACGCCATAAAGCTCCTGATTTACAACTCAGAAAAATACACAGCAAGAAAGAACCGACAGATATATTAATTAATCAGTTTCTTCAATTTTTAAAGAAAAAATGCTGTACATTTTGCTCGTCTTTCTGACCTTTCTAAATAATGTTTTGAAGATATATCCTTTAATATAAAACCTATACAGTATACATTTTCAGACCCCTCTTAAATGTGTGAAGAAAACATGTAAAACATCTGATTTCAAAATGAAAAAAAGTCACACGCAGTAAAACTAAAAGTGACCATAGGCCCTACATGTAGGGCCTATGGACAAACCTACTCTATTGACTAGAGTCATTAGGTAATGGGTATAGTGGAAGATAAACTGGTATCGTGTTATCTGCCATGTTAGCCTTTAGGAAAGAAAGCCTAGGCCAAATCAGATATTAATTTCCCCTAGATGTTACACGCTGTAAACCCTGGGTTTTACATTACAGGGATTTACAAACTAAGCACATAATCAAATCTGCCCTTTAGACCCACGTGTATTATAAGTACTTTGTTTCCCGGATACGCTCATTCTATGTAGCTACACGACATGGAACAAACACTTTGCTCAGAGATGTTGTTCAATCTTAAGGTAGTATATTACTGCTATCAGTGTTGTTAAAGAGGGTTTGCACTATTGACATTGCATCTAAGATGTATGCCTTTCTTGGTCCAACCATCAATTCAAATATTGTAATACTACAATAAAATATCAGACCACGCACAAGATCTTAGAATCGATCGTACGTGTATGGATGATATTTGTTTTACACCAAGTCTCTTAATTCAAGAAAGGAACATTGTTATCATGAAATAATGGAAGAGATAAAACAGTTTCATGTTACGAAGGCATTAAACATTACAGAAATAATAATTGCTTAAATGCCTATAACGAGTAACAAGTACGCTAATTTAAAAAAAATAGATATAAAAACATCGTATAATGTAATGATGGATTTTTTTCTTTTATATTTGTTGAAATATTCACTTCGAAATAGTTGTATATATAATAATAAAAGACATTCATTCCATGACTTTTGACATTTGTGTTTGAGTTAAAATACGTTAGTAACACCCTCCTAGCGATACAGTTGATCCCTTTGCAGAACATATTCTGTCAGTGATTGCATCTCCTGTACAACTTTCAGGTTTTAACTAAAACAGCAGGAAACCCTAGCCAATGAGACGTGTAAACGTTTACAAGTGTTCTTGTAAACTGTACTTGAGACATTATTTTGTTCTTGAGGTGTATTAAAAAGTTTACCAATGGAGGTTAAATTTGATTATATTATAAATAATCAGATATCTTCACAAATTCGAAATATTTACAAACTTTACAATTAAAGTCGTGCTTTAACATAATATTTGATAAAGTTGTTCTTTACCTGAGTTCCATATCTTTGCGAACGTTCGTCCACGGCAATCCAATACAGTTATCGCATTTACTGTCTGCAACAGAGTGACTGTAAGTCGACTGACTCCCCCTACAACCCTTAATACCCTACGTCATACAAAATAATGATAATTGCAACTGATTGGCAATACCCCATCATTGTATCCGCCAATGTGACTGGTAAACGTCACCTGTCATGCGCAAAACAGCACCCTTCACTCGACCAATGACACCCTGTCACGTTCAGACGTTATGTAAATGTAGAATCACACGTTTTACTCCTACGCATTGGATAGGCTATCACATAAGTAGATTGTAGTTATGTAAATGATGTCTAACCAAGCCTAGTGTTTCCGTAAATCACTGATCGTTGCACTTAAAGTTATCGTTATATCAGGTTTAATTGTATGTTTAGAATCAAAACAATTTGCTTTAATTTTAACATAATGTAAATGGCGATATATTTTATGCAATACAGATACAAACAGGCCTTATCATATTATTATCATATTAATTACAGCTAAGAGAGGCTAATGGCCTATGAGCTGAGAATGAGTCAATTGCCAAAAGATGCATCAGCCAAAGGATCAGGAATAAGCATATAAGGAACATATCTGTTACAAAGTATTAAATAAATACAGGTACTACTATAGTTAGTAGCAACCACATTGCACTGTCCATAGTTCAGTCCCAAGCCAAACAGTGTACTAACTCGACTTCCAAATGACCTCATATGAACTCACATTAGGTTATTGAAGTATGTAGGAAAGTGTGCTAAAATCTTTTGTTGTCACGACTTCTTGTTTTTATCTCATTTTACTACGAGTATCTGTTACCCAACATATTTCAGGTTTAACACATACGTCGTAATTGTATAATTGCGTAGGCAATGACAGAAACTCCTAAGAAAGCCAAGCTTCCCCAAAATCCCGGTATCACGATTTCACGAAATAGTGAAAGCTACTTTTTTTTCTTATTGCTGTAAACTGTTAAATGTGTGAAAGTGAAATGGAGATACTTCGTTCGACAGATTTGTTCTTACGTTTACGTATTTGTCAGATTTATCTTGTGTACAACTGGCAGACGGTTAACTCTGTTCCGGCAAGGTGTGTGAATTTGTACACTGTGAACATCCGGGGGCTAAACTTAATATGTTTTAGGACGTCAACAACTGTTTTGCAAATACACGTATCAACGTCATTCATATCGAGTACCAAAGATAGTCTGTCGTAATTAATGCTTTCCCCCCGGTTTTTTTCTGTCTGTGTTAATAATTAATTATGCATTTCCCCAATGGGGAGATTTAGGCATTAAACCGCGTTACCATACCACAAAACGCATCGTTTAGATATCGGCTGAAGGTATTTTCATAATTTGTGTGTTCGTTTGGAGATGTCAAGTTTTATACAATTTTCATAAACACTGATCGTAAACTATAAGTATACAAAGTAGACCATGGCGTTCAGCGAAGAAATGAGAAAGCTCTTTGGCTAAAATACAAATAATCAAAATAAATAAGTATATCAACAAAATTAAGTAGAGAAAGCACAAGATGACAAATATTACCCAAGAGTTCATCTACCATTAGCTATAACTACATTATTGAAAGAGCTAATTAATGAATGGATGGATGGATGGATGGATGGATGGATGGATGGATGGATGGATGGATGGATGAAAGAAAGAAAGAAAGAAAGAAAGAAAGAAAGAATGAAGGAAGGGGAGGAAGGAAGGAAGGAAGGGAGGAAAGAAGGAAGGAAGGACGGAAGGAAGGAATGAATAAGCAAATCAATCACTAATAAACATTTGTAAAGCCGGAGGATATAAACCTAAACATGCCGTTACCCTAACAACAAAGGTCAATATTAATATAATATCCCATGTGTAAATGTATGGACCTTTGATATTCTACATTGCCATTTTAATGTAAGTGTACGCTTGGATCAACAACATAGTAAATATATTTGCCAAGCACTACTCTTAAATGGTCATCACCCTGAATCGCTAACGTTATATCATTACGAGTGAAAAAAAATCCAGTGTTTAGTACACATCAAACTGATTGCAAAACAAATGGCTGGTTAGATAGACGTACTCATACTCTATCAACTAGATAAAAAATGGAACTTTTGACGAGTATTCATGAATATAACCTTATAAACCAAACGAAAACAAGAATGATGGTACACTTTCCAAACGTATGTGAAATACAAAAATTTGGAAAGTAAAATAAATTAATAATAGACCCTTTAATTGGCTGAAAAATTATAAGCAAAAGTCTACGAAAGAAGGAGCTTTAACAATACCATCTTAAATATTAAACTAACGTTTCAGAAATTACATATAGTGGGTATCATATTTAAAAGGGGTTTTGATCTGAACCTAGTCTCAAATAAATCATTTTATTTCGTACGAAATAAGGGGGAAATGATGCATAATAATGAGGCGTAATCTCGTTCTGAAGGAGTTCACCTGCAAGGCATTGAAGTATTCAAAATCATATCCCCTTACGAGACTGAAGAGATGCTAAGAACAACACACATGAAGTCATAAACTGTGCCACAATAAAATCTTTAACATTATCCTTTGAATTCGTTGAAACACATCAGCAGGTAACCTTTGACAAAAAATCAATTCCGATCTTCCGGTGCTTGTATAGTGTTACACGACCGCATCGATAAAATTGGATCGTTAAGACCATGAACAAGTAGCATATGTGAACTTTTACGTCAATGTTGGTGAAGTTAACGGTAAGAGGCCATTCTTTTAGCTTCAGGTGTCCGCTTTTTATTAGGTAAAACAGACATAATTCGACATTTCATTACCAAGATTCAACTTTCAAGATTCAACAGAGTGTCGTAAAGTGCACACTGTTTCTTTGTAAACCATCGTGTCACCATTAAAATGTATATAAGAGCATATTCAGTTGATGGCCATATCAAATTCTAGATGACGTTGACAGATTTAGTTGAATTGTGAGTTATTTTAATTTCAGAGTCGCGTTTATAAACAATAACATTTTTATTTGCTTTAAATTTTGTATCAAAATGTTTTCTATCAAAGCATTGAGGACACATCTGTAAGGTATATTAGAAAATGTCATCTATATAGCTTTTTCTACACGTAAGTGAAACCCACAAAGGACACCAAATTCACTGACAACTTTGAATATGGGTGGAAAGAATAGACCAGGATAATATCTGTCTCCTTAATAGAAAGATCTCATTGAGTATTACTTCTTTGTGAAGAATTGCATGTAGTATATATGGTGAAAATGTCATCGTATACATACATACATACATACATACATACATACATACATACATACATACATACACATACATACATGCACACACACACATACATACATACATACATACATACATACATACATACATACATACATACACGATAGCACGCTCTATACTCATGTACTTCGTTCTAAAATTCTTTAAGTTCAGAAGTGCAAATTTGTGTCAATACTGCAATAAAGTATTCTGTTATCTGAATTCATTCACACTTTAACACTGAGATGACCTTGGATGGATGGGTAGATAGATAGATAGATAGATAGATAGATAGATAGATAGATAGATAGATAGATAGATAGATAGATAGATAGATAGATAGATAGATAGATAGATAGATAGATAGATAGATAGAGATACTGTAGAAATCGACAGATAGGCAGACTGACAGACAGACAGACAGACAGACAGACAGACAGACAGACAGACAGACAGACAGACAGACAGACTTGAACATAATTATATAGTTGAAGCAGAAAGGTGACATTCAAAACCACCACAGCTCCTTACAGTTACAAGCAGGAATTTAAGTATTTATGACTTTACGATGTTTGTTTTGTCACACTTCTATATCTTTAATTATTAAACGGGAATATGAAAATCGAGATTAGCGGATATTTATCTTTGCAATATTAAGTTATTCCCCATGTCTTAATTCCTGAGAAGGACGTTATATATATCCTGGAGTCAGTACAATATTCGTAGTTTACATCTGGGCAGGATTGCTGTATCTTATGTTGGAGCAATGCCAATTTTTCTACAGCGTCTTTTCCCTTGTGCTATTGAGATGATTGCCACCTCCAGTGTTGAATGTTTACTTATTGACAGGAAGATCATCCTCTGCTTTCGGAGATACGGGGTCACAGTGAGGTTAATAAGTATGAGTCGTAAAGGGGACGTTCACCCTACAGCTATACAGGTGCATAAGGCGCCCTCTACCCTAAGCAAATTGCAATTTGCTGAGCAAGTAATGATTGCAGAAAATTTTAAATTTTAAAAGACATCCCTGTGTTTAGGATCCGTATAAAGTTGAAAGATTTCACTTTGCAGTTCTCTAAAACATGGTTAATTTAAGCTTGGCTTTTGAATATGTTCCTAGGTTAACAAATATAAGCCAAAAATAGTCATAATAAATTTCTATTAGTATTTTTCATCCGAAAAACCAAAATATGACAACTTTTTTTCATTTGAGACCAACATTCAATGATTACCACATGTCATACTTGTGTTTTGAATAAAACTGTCATCATTTTTGTTTTAATTTAGAGCTATTTCCTAGGTTGATAGTTATTGAACAAATGGGGTTCCGAACAAAATAATAGTTTTTTAGACAATTAAAAATGAAAGGTGAAAAGGGTGAAAGGAGTTTTTGTCGTTCAAAGTCTTCTCTTTCTGTCTCATTTAAATTGACCAATCTTTAACTAAGGTTACATTTTCGGCTGAATTCACTAGTGTACATAATAGAATACATGGTTAACACTGCAAATAACTAAGAATCTAATTTGAGTTGTCAGAAACTGTTTATAGTGGCTAAACATGCACAAAAAGACCTGGATACCTAGTTTTATTTTCAAATTAACTAGTAACAGAAAACTACAAATGTTAAAGCATTAATTACTGTCTAAATCATGGAGGAAACATTAAGAAAAGGGTCCTCGTATCTTTACAAATGTTTTTTATTGAATACATAAATTCAAGTTTTAGCTACAGACGTTATCAGACATGATTCAACTTGTTTTAGTAATTCGGATAGTATCAATGTTTTCGCTATCAAAGAAAATATCCATAACAGTTATAACTAAGTTTAAGTTTAAGTTTATTTATTTTCTAAAGCGCCTTTTCTATTTAAAATATTCAAAAGCGCTGCACATAAAATACAAAAACATAAAAAAAGGTGAATGCTACATAAACAAGTATACCGTTAAGACCCTTAAAATGTCAATTGTTAAAAAGGATAGTGAATGGTCATTAAAAACTAGATTGGTAAATAGGGATTCAACAAAACCATAGGTCGACACGTCTTAGATACTTTACTTCGGAGACAAATTTTTTTTTTAATAACTTTACGACTATGTGAAATTAAGTTTGTAGATTAAATAAGGAAATCAAGTGCTTAAATATGTTTGGAACGATATATTGGAACTATGGAGTGTAGTAAAAACAGCTTAATTTACACACAAAAACATCTTATCCAAGAATTATAGTAAATATATAGATTATGCAGTTATTTCGATAACAAAGATACTTTTTGAACTAGTGATTTTGATTAATGGTACTTGAATTCTTGTCAAAACGGGAAAGGTTAAGACATCGATTGCCGTCTATGTCAATTGGGGAAAGGATCCTCGACACAAGATTTGCTAAACTTAATTCGATATTAGATGGATTGAAGTAAGTCGAGGTTCGTAAGCACATAGACCCAGGAGGTAACAACCAAGTGTTTAATGTCTCTAGTGGGGAAGCATTTATTCATTGTACGTGACAAGCGTCAGTGGTGGGCGGTAACTCCATGTCCCCGTGTGAATGAACTAATTCCTTGAGACCGGTGCCTGTAGATGTCTTGAGGCTAGTGGATTATAAGTATCTTTCAGGGGTATTGAATTAATGTAGGGCAATATAATCACAAAAGACGATAAGCCAACCCCTTTAATTTGACATCGCAATGATTTATAATTTAAAGGTGTCAAATGCCTCTCCTCAGTCGTCATAATTGTATGATATACATTCATATCAAAATTATCCAATATAAACTGTCGTAAGAGCTACCTCACACTTTTATAACATATACACGTAGCACTATCGACCCCAAATAAAGGAATTGAGAGAAGGGGTAAAACTCGCCATTTATAGGAATTACATGTCAATACAAACCATCTGCTCAATCTTTGATAAAAACTTGGGTTTTATCATGTAACTCATCGGCCGCTTTCGGAAAAATGTATGTATGTATATGTATGTATGTATGTATGTATGTATGTATGTATGTATGTATGTATGTATGTATGTATGTATTTATCTATTGATATCAAAAGTAAGAAAGATTTTTATATCTGGAAGAAAGGGAAAGAAGGAAAGAAAAATACAAAGAAACAGATGTTGATGGACATTCCTTAATTTAGCAGTATTGAAGGAAAAGAGAATCCACAGTGCATTTTGATATCATAAACAATTCAGAACGTTCTGTACTCAATGGTTTTCTGATGTCAGTAAAATCCAAAATAGAAGAAGAGATGTTAAAATCATTTAAAGTACAAGAACTTTGGTTTTATTCTTGCTGGGTATGCTGACTTCATTTATCATATTTTGGGGGACAGTGCTTCTTGCGTTATGGAAGTCAGAACCATGAGCGTTAGATAATTTATCCCTTCTAAAGCTGATAAGTCGATAAAGCAACTTTTTAAGAACACGTATAAGATTAAGATGTATACAATATCCTACGAGAAAATCCTATCTTTAAACATTCAAAAGAAACCTACTTTTCTAGCAACAAAAGAAAATTAATCAGATTTGCAGTATAATTTATCAACATCAAACAAATCCGGCAAGGGAATAGTAACCTTCCGGCTGATGTTGATTTTTGGACAATCTACAGGGAGGGATCGCATTGAGATTATTCATTATACAATTGAACAAGGGAATACATTACTACGTATGACAAATTGAAAAAGACACAATTAAAACATTGAACAAATTAAGTTTTGCACGACTTCTCAGATTATATTTGTTCGGGGAAAATTGCCCTCGTAAGCTCTCGGGATTCATAGCAATCGTTCCCGACATATTGCATGCTTTATTTTGATATGTATGGCGCTTGGCAGGAAGTTGCGAAGTGATTGCTGTGATAAAATAGGTCTCTCACACAGTTTTTGCTTCAAAAGGCCATTGACAAATGCCACCCTAGTGGTAGACAAATCTATTGTAAAGGTTATGACCTTATCAAATAACTCGAGACTGACGATTGTTTAAATGATTTGGGTTACATAAATAGCTTATATACTTCTTTATGTGCTCCTATCACTTACCCCCTTTCTATTAGTATGACGCAAATCGGCATTTGACATGAACCATCTTTCTGGCAGCTAAAATAATCACTTTGAATACAGTCTTGTTTGCGACAAGTGTTTGCAACTCGTAGCAACAATGTGTTCAAACACGAAATCGTGTGGGGTAAATAAGGGTGCTATTAGAATTCGGACATAACTGGTTTTGGTTCTTTGTACACTTATCACCCCAGCCCATCCCCACCCCTTATCCTCATATGCATCTATATGTATGTATCTTGGAGTATAAACACAATATCTAAACAATTCCTTGCTAAATGAAACGAAATTTTGTGACATCAAACATCCTAAAAACATCGTTTGCATTATTAATGCTTTTTTTCTTGACCATATTCTTTAAAATTGCAAATCAATTTTGAAGGGCATTAATGACATAAAGACAAACATCGTCTCTAGCTTTGATATCAATATTGTTCAAATCATATATAAATATAAAAGTTGATTAAAAAGTTAATTAAAGAGTTAATTAAAGCGTGCATTGTTGTATTTGTCTAACAGGTAATATACACATAAGTACTATTATTGCTCAAAATGTGACACACTTTACAGAATTTAAACATTGACACATGTCTTATCGATAACTTACATGTACATGATGAATTAGTTTTACAGGAATAATCTACATAACTAATGATGTTTACTAAGAAGGTCTTATATTATATATGGTTGCCTAGGATTTCAGCTAGTTGATGGACATATAAATGATGACATAATTTAGATATGATTGGAGGGGCTGCCATATTAGGTGAATATGTTGCATAATTAATGATATTTACGGATTCGATTGTGTATCAATTATTCTAATTAAAATGAAATAAAAACGTCATTATGTATGTATGTATGTATGTATGTATGTATGTATGTATGTATGTATGTATGTATGTATGTGTGTGTGTGTGTGTGTGTGTGCGTGCGTGCGAGCGTGCATGCATGCATGCATGCAGGCAGGCAGGTAGGTAGGTAGGTAGGTACGTATGTGTGTGTATGTATGTGCGTACATACATGTAAGTATGTATGTATGTATGTATGTATGTATGTATGTATGTATGTGTGTCACTTTGATTAATGGAATATGTAAAGACATTTGGTCCTTTAATTTCCCTCTGTATGACATGGCGACACGATATAGTTCGTCATGTAATTGTATAATACTGATACAGCTCAGTTTTAACGTTCGCTATCTATTATGCAGACTTGTCAATTGATTTATTTAACGTGATTCATATCACTCTACATGTTTGTTTATATGTACACTACTCTCTCACCTACATACATCAAATATTTCTCAATAAACAGGTTAACTGGTGGGGAAGTTGCAAAAGATCGAGTTTTGTGTTCTCATCATTGGCTTAACTGCGACATGTTATATTCTCTTTTATATTTGATATATATTTGTTCGAAAATTGTGTATGTATTTACAGTGTTGTGGTTAGGAACACTTCTGGCAGTATATGGTTGGTTATACAGGGGTAACATATATAAACATCTCTGCATACTGTCACATTTTTATGATAGGTTGATAGAACTATGTAATTGTAGCAAGAATGTATGTTTTAGGTTATCTAGGATTCATGTTAGCGTACAATGCACCTTGGAAAATGAAAGATTGGCAATTTCCTTGAAAGAAGACGGCAAAACCCTCAAGTATATTTTTATTATGTCAAATGCTACTCACAGAGTCAGAACTTTATTGTGTATATATAGTAGCGAGACTTATGACGTCATTCTAGTGTATCATACCACTCACGACATTGACGAGATATCGACGATATTTTTGAGTATTTTCAATAACGCTTTTAACTGTCAGTAGCAGTCAGTTTGATGTTTATTAAAAGATATTGTATTCAAATAGCATGTTCTCATTTTCTTGTTCTTGTTTGGTTTTCATGAATTTCGAAAAAGGAAATTATCGTCATATGGAATAATAGTACGCAAGCAAATCAATGAATGAAAAAGTAAGGAGAAAATATATATTGCCATAGATAACAATGAAACTAATAGTATTATATAATGATATAATATTTTGTTTTAGAAACTCCTTCCCGGAAATGCTATGTTTGTCTGACGTTTCCAACAGGAGTACCATACCGTCATAGGTATTCTGGTTCTAAAAGAACAAGAAATTGATGGAAAAAGCCTCGTACACATACTTTTCATGTCATCGTGTGAGGTGACTGCAAGATTCACAGGAATAATTGAAAATGACGTCATCGTTTCCTATTACCTTGACCTCCGCTCATTATTACTGAATACGATTTTAATCTACTTTTGACCTTGAAATATGGGCCTACACGTCATTATGTGTTTTGCAAACATATCTGCTTTATCACTTCACTTATCAAACTCTTCTCATTGTATAGAACCTTGCAACACTGCAAGGTGTACTTGTTGAAACAACACAAGCGTAGTTTCTAGTCACGCTTCGCACATGTGTTAGTACGTCGTGACTTAAGCTGTTGCAAGACGATCCCTCAACTGCCACTAAAAGTTTGTATGTCATTTTCAGTTCAGTGGAATAACTTCTCTTATTCCACTACTAAACTAAAGATGTGTGTCTATTTGTTGTGTTTTGTTCTAGATTTTTACTGACATTTTGTCAAAACTGTAGTAAAATTGAATGATCTAAATTCTTTCATGAAATGTAACAGAATTTCATATCTTAGTCTATGTTCGATGATATATTAACTATATGAAGAAGTAGCACATATAAATAGTATGCTATCGGCAAGACTTTCTTTTTTCATTACTTATAGTAAAGTTATGTCTTTATATCGTCTTATCAAATACCCTATATAGAATAAAGTGAAAAAACTAAATATGTGTCTAAGTGAAGACACACAGACACACATACACTTATATATATACTTATACACAGATATATATATATATATATATATATATATATATATATATATATATGTAAGAATATATATATATATATATATATATATATATATATATATATATATATATATATATATATATATATATATATATATATATATCTGTGTGTGTGTTTGTGTACACTTACCTAACAAACTTCTCCTACACTCACGTATTTATACATACATACATACATACATACATACATACATGTGACAGGAAGATGAACAGCTAAACCTATAGCCAGAGAAACTGACGGGTAGATTCAAAGTTGAGATGATACACCTCTTAAAGATCTGCCCATGATTTGTAAAAGGGTCTTTAAGCCTTAGGCATTATGTGAATTGTCATTCTAGTCTTTAATCTAGACAAACGTATTATCCAGTCAATTTGGTGCCGATGTGTACACATTAGGAATGAAGTCCTGATCGACAGTATTCAACCTGTGCTACTTTTCGTTCCAGGTGGCACTGTCTCTTTGAGACATAGACACAAAGTCGCCACTTTAAAGTACATATGTTTTAACAGATCTGGTCCCTATGGTAACATGAACATTCACAGTGAAATTTTAGATATCGCGGTCATTTCCGTCACAAATTATGTTTAAGCAGATATGGCGTTCAGAAAGGAAAAACCGTATGAACTCATATCCCAATAAATGGACTAGTAAATGATAACAAGTAATTGAAACTATTGTAATGTCAGAGTGTACATATGTGCACTGAGTGCTGTTATTCGATATTTTGCTGAAGGGGTATGAAGTATATAAATCAGCTATTGAATTTTTACTGAGAATAATATTGATGATATAACAAGTTTCGATTTAGATAACATTTAAATAGATTTGTAATCAATTTCAAATGTTTATGTCATTCTCGTTAAAGATGTATCCTGTTCAACCCATCCAGTTTAGTTATGGTTGTCAGTAATGTGATTTTTAATTTCTGACAGACACGACCAATCCAGCCTCACTATATGCATTTTGTAACTTACTCATGTAAACCTCTCAGGTTAAAGAAATGTTTATTTTTTCAAAAAAAAAGGATACAGCTATGTATATCATTAACCCATATCAAATTCGGAAATTGAAATATGGTAGCCACTTGGGCAGCGCACTAGTTATAAAACAGATGGATATCGGAGTACCCTGGGGAAAACCTTCGTTGTTCGGTGCATTATCCTCTTACCCAGAGATCTGGATGATAATCATATCGAGCCGCCGGTCCTGGACAGCTTTCAAAACCAGAATGCAGCGGTGAACATTCTCAAAAATGGTCTGGGAATCATATGTTCCAAAGTCTGTCTTTTTAATTAATTACTTTTAGAGAAACGATGGACAGTTATTTATCCACTCGTTTGAACTGTGTTATTTTAACTATGGTTGTAAAATCGATGATGGTTCTCTACACCTGGACATTTTTTGCTGTATTTTGCCATCGTACCCATCATGGATACATGTCGGTGTTCATTAAAATGTACTTTATATGTACACGGTATAGATTGGGTTTCTCTATTGAAGATAATGCCAAAAGAAGGACACGCCAGTATAATTTCTCAATAAATATGTCCTTAGGGGATTTGATAAAGATATCAATTTTCATAATGTGTAGTAGGCAGATACACATGAAAATATAATCTGCTCATTATTGAATCATTCTGAAATAATGACACCTAATTCAAATTTTATAAACAGGTCACTTGGAAGCGAATCTGTCATACCTTTATACCTATTTCCTGTGTCTATATTTCCAAACAAACATCACTGCTAGAACATAGAATCTCAAAGTTACGTTATCATAGCATTAAATTTTCCTGTACTTACAGACTTTTCTCTTATTATATTTTACTACAGATTGGTATGTGGCAGTGTCAATGCTTGATGCTAAGACACAAAATTCATTTTACGGATTATGCAATGCTGGTTTAATTAACGAAATTAATATCTATTAATTAGCTTTGTCCTGGAAAATTCATTTTTTTAATCAAAGTATTTATAGGACAAATTTAGATCTTTCTTTGTTATGAGAATGAAAAATGCAATATTTATATAGTAGTTAGCAATGAAAAGTCTAGGACGTTGATTTTACTTACAATGCCACCAAACCTGGGAATCAATTCGTCCCAAGAAATATCCATATGTGGTATAAGTTCATTTTAGGTAGAATGTGCCATGTAAAAGACTTTTACACCTTTTTTGAAATAATGAAAAACATTTGAGGTTCACCATCTTATTTTTAAAAAAAAGGAAACTGACAATCGTTAATATTCCCATATGGTGAATTGAGTATTCGATGGCAACATTAGATTTTAAAATATACCTTTTTATACCATTTGACCTGATAACCTGCTATCTTTTCCTAATTGTAACTGACAATTTTTCGACTTAAACAAAGAAACAACAAAATCTTAAACATGTCATATCTGGGGTGCATACTGCCCTATGTTAAGGTGTGCTGTTGACAAAATCATCATTTTTATATCCGGGTGTTGTCTTCATTTGTTTCTACTAGTCCAATTTTTACATAAAACTCATGGATACACGTAATTATTCTATTGTCATCGATGTCATAACATTGCTTTTACCAACTGTTCATATATCGCTCTTAAATTCATATAACTGCTCATACAGATGCACGAAGTAACACGTCAACTGGGGTGAAAGGTCACGGTGAGTGCTTTACATCAGATGGGGTTAAAAGTCTAGGTGAGTTGTCTACATCAAGAAGATACCGACAGACATTGTGACGTCACAGTACACGTCGTTAGGGTTAATCCCGGTAAAGTTGCAGGGGTGATAAATTTCATTGATGACCGCATGGTTTTGGAAACGGGAAACTATATAAATGGAAACCCACTGTTGTATTTCACAATTCCACGCACATCGTGCGTGAGTCAATCACATGCTGATACTTGCGGTAATGAAATTTTATGTTATTTTTATAACTTTCATTAAAGATGGACCGAACCTTGACCTCAAACGATAAAGTTCAAGTCTTCATTTCCATGCAAAATAGACATGTACGAATTGATGTTTTAAATTAACACATGACAGAAACATATGTGGTGAGTTTACACATACATTTTAACGCTGTTTGCTAGCATGATTGATTACTCTCAGTTTACAAGACTTGACAGGCAATACTTTTTAATTCAACATTCATAATGTATCATCTACTAAATCCTGAAAGTCTAACCCATAAATTCTCTTGTTAAACAATCGTCTTACAAAATATTGTTTACCTTGTAAACCTTACCAACCATACAGATTCTACGAGGTTGAAGGAACAAATAAAAGAAAAGAGGAAAAATAAAGCCAGCTAACTAGGCAGGCAGGCAGGCATACATGTACATACATACATACATACATACATACATACATACATACATACAAACATACATACATACATACATACATACATACATACATACATACATACATACATACACACACACACACACACACACACATACACACATACACACATACACACATACATACATACACATACATACATACATACATACATACATACATACATACATACATACATACATACATACATACATACATACATACATACATACATACAGAGACAGACAGACAGATCTCCAAAGAATGATCTGACGATAACTGATCTAGGAAACATCAACGTGTAATATATATATATATATATATATATATATATATATATATATATATATATATATATATATATATATATATATATATATATATATATATATATATATATATATATATATATATATATATATATATATATATATATATATATATATATATAACTTATTCACCCAACTGACAGATGTCATTGTGGACCAAGGGTGTGTATATTTTATGAACAAGATATGCAGGATTTTCAAAAAAATAATCGTAATCTATTTTCTATAAGTAAAGGATTATACAGGGTCATATTATATATGCTGGAAATTGTATCTTCATTAATGTTCCTGTATCTGAAATACGTATCTTATCCCACGACAACTTAGGGCGTTCGCCTTTCTATCAAAGGAACTTAAATAATGCTACAAGGGTCTTGCTAGTGTGACATCGACTTAGGGAAATGCACATCTAAGGCAAAGGGGAACAACACATACATATCATTTGATCTGAGATTGACTACAAGTTAAGTCGACACACACCTTGTCAAATCTGCGTTTATATCCTCATCGCATTTACGAACACAAGACGATGTGTGGACATAAAAGTTAGTAGCTACATATATCATGTGAATAGCAGTATCAACGTGTTCAAACAAACAACGCTCTGGGGATCGGCATTCTACTTCTAAATCGACACTTCCGATAGTGTTACTATCAATTGAAACCTGCTTATTGCAAGTTTGGAGACACTTATCCTTTGCTTTAGACCACAAGGGAAATGCGTCTGTAATAAACACATGTAACAAAGTTGATTTTAAGGCACTGTCTTCATTGATTAGATAAGTAAGTAAGTACAACCGTTACGGTATATACAACAATGTTGCTTTAAGCAAGACACACGTAAATCTCGACCGGAGAAGCAATATAATTATTCTAACTAAACACAATAGACATTTTTTTAAACACAGAGTATCTTACTATAAAGTCCAAATTCTGCCTCTCGTGTTGCAAGTGTAGGGAGGTGAGACCTTTTGGCAAATAAAAATGTTTGACGAGCGCAAAAAGTAGCAAAAAAGTTCAAATCATTGCCGTCGTATTCTAAGGTAGACTCGTCCAATAACCATGTTTTATATGTAAGGTATAAAGACCGCAAAGTATTAAAAATGGTATGTGTCAAAGATCACCTACGTTGCTAAATCTGACAAACATCATACATTTTGTATTTCCTCCAGTGTCCAAATAGGAAATATTGTCCACTACCTAATTCAACATTTATTAATATTTTGAAAAAACTTGACCTGTGTAGACTAGTTATATATATATATATATATATATATATATATATATATATATATTAATTAATATATATATATATATATACACACACACACACATATATATTCATGTGAATGTAAGTGTCCCATTGGAGAGAACAGTGCTTGATGCAAGTATTAGTAGCAGAGCATTATAGACTTAATTCAAAAGAATAAGGATGTAATGAGTCGTTACTCAGAGTTTCACGCTTCGAGCGATCGTCTGACGATATATATATCCTTCACTATGATGTATTATACTGTATAGTGTCTTGAACACTCATATTAGCAAAAACAAATATTTTTTTGTTTTAAGGCCTCTATGTATGAAGAGTGGTTTTTTGGCAGAGCTATACTTGGGGTATCATTTTTTCAGATCAGAAATTCAATAATATATTTATTGAAAATTGCTAAAATATCACTAATTGTACATGTTCGTTATGGATAGGTTATACCCATAAAAAGTACAGTAACAAGTTTAAGTCGTGATTGCATTAGGGGTGCTGATTTTAGGGGCGGATCCAAAAATCAATTTGATGTGGATTTATTTACCATATTATGGTATTACAGCTGACCAATACACATACCCACGGGTGATTCAATACTTTTCAAGATGTACGATCTTATGAGTAAGTCATTATTTTCAGAAATCAGTGTCGAAAAAAAACCCTTTCCAGTTGCGGACCGGGGAAGAAAATATTTGGTTTTTAAATTCTTCCGTTATACTCTAAATACGACATATGTATTGAACAAAGTCACACAAACATCGCCCTCTATTGAGAAGGAAACTAGAAAAAGACGGTTGCAATTCTGATATACATATACATTATGGTTTCTTTCTGTATTTTCACAGTTTAAAATTTTGGAACATTGTCAAATGATATACTCATGAATGAACATTAGGGTTGCAGAATCGGGATTGCTTTAATGGATCCTTTAGTGGATCCTTAAGAATACAATGATATCTTTGTGGAGCCAGTTGCTATAACATTATAATTAATTTTCATTTTATAAATTCTACAATATTCATAAACAAGGTTGGTGTTCAGTCTTTAACACATACCATACCATACTGTAATATCATCAGCGCATGCGTATCGATATGCCGATATAAGAGATACTGTCAATATCATCAACGCATGCGTGTCAATATGATGACGTAGGAGAATTTCGAAAAGTTAACATGACATTTTCTTTTTATACAGAGAGTACATTAGTGCATCATTAGCAATTAGGTTTCCAGGTGAGTTTAGCTTGAAACGTAGGTTCAAATGGTAGGACCAGATTAACCTGTATGGCATTTTAATTTACTCAGGTTAGATCGTCTTCAAATTGATCCTGTCGTCAGATCAATAATATACATATGTTATTTACCCATCACTCTTCAGCAACATTTAGGTGATTATGTTGCCATAGTTACAAACTCACAATTAGGTACCATCTATGTGATCATAGCTACCTATAAATAGAGTTGCGGGAAAATAGTTATTTTAGAAACTGTGCGTTTTAAAGTGTGATTTTTTAGGAAGATATGATGGTACTGGAAAATTACATTCTTGCATCTTTTTGAGTTAGTACATTTTACGATGGAAGAATTTTAATTAAGCAAAATGTCTTTTTGATATTGCCAAATTTCTCTACAAAATTTTAGTGTCCGGAATTAAAAAGTTTGATATTCAAAAAAGTGAAATGAAACTTCTCTTGCAATGATCTAGTTTAGATTTTACGACGAAATAGTATTTCAAAAACTAGAGAAATAGTCACATCACAAATTATGAGCAATCTGATAAAGTTCACTTGTCTTACATAATTATTATAGAAATTGCTGTTATTGTTTTTGTTGTTGGTGTTGTTTTGATGGGTTTTGACGGTTTTATAAGTTGTAATTGCTGTTGTATTTTTTAAATTGTTGTTGTTGTTGTTGTTGTTGTTGTTGTTGTTGTTGTTTTATCGCTTTTACGCAGTATCCTGCATTTCGGATATTCACCTTTTCAAATATTTTACAATTTACCCTTTCGTAATAACGCGATTTTCTCATGATAAAACATCCCCATAATACTCAAGATTTAGAGTTCTTTTAGTAAAAAAAAAACATTATACTTTTAATAATATATTAGAACAAACACCATAAAAGTCATGATGCATATTTTTTTTTATCTCAACAGCTGAGCTTAAAGGGCCCATGATTCAATCCCAGGTTCTCGCATTAGTGATATGTTATCAATGAAACCATGACGATAAGCTAGAATCAATGCTAGGTATATGAATCTGACACTCTAGCAACAGTGTTATCTTATCCACTGAACGTATATATATATATGTTCCCCCGGTTACTCACGTATGTTCGGTATGTTCTCCACAGTTACTCATAAGTTTACACCCATCTGTTTTGAGGAACAGTACCAATAGGTTCTTTCTTATCCACTAGGGCAGAGCTATCCTTTTGTACATAGCACCAAATATGCATGTGCTGCTGAGGATAATTGCAGTTTAAATTTCAATCTCAAATTAACTCACTCGCCATCCCCACCCCCACCCATATCGATCACACCACTTTTCAATCACATGTTAACAGATTTAACTGTGCTAAGTAAATGTCAAACCATTTTTTGAGTGTTAAAAAGGTTAACGACTTTAGATATTGATTGCCGTCATATATATAAATATATCCTGTAGTCATGCACTTGAGTATATGTTTGGCAATGCTTAAAACGTGGAATTAATGTGCAAACGACTCGCAAGAAATCACATGAACGTCGATCTTGCTTAAAACTAGGAGGTTATTAGAACATCTGATATGCTTTGAAATAGCTATCCCAAGGAATTTGGTTATTAGTATCTATTGCTGGTAGTATCTAGTTCTTGCAATCGATACTGTTAAAGGACTTTGCCATTTGCCTTTCTGCCATATTATTTGTTGTTTAAATACCAAACTAATAAACGAACCCAATATTGAGAGATCCTTATCATACAACAACTAAATTACATTTAACTTCTTAGTATCGTTTTACTGTTACAAGTTGATAATAATTTTATTTCTTCACACATCGCGTATTGCTTCACGTCTTGACTGTCGCCTTTTTATCGCGAGTCTCGCAGTAGGATCTATCTTCGATTACAGGGAACTCGTAAATCGACAGCGTGTACACAGACTACGTTGTTGCATGTCCTCTTAAAAGATGCTATGATGGCCATAACAAATAGCCTCAAGATCTCTTTCAATCGTCTTTTAATGTTCTTATAAAACCTCAAGTGTATAACACATCATGTAAGTCACATGTGCGGTCGGTATTTATATGCAAACAATAAGCTTTACCAGGTTGACGGAACACAGTTTTTTAAAGATGTACAAAGTATGACCCTTTAACGAGGTCGGTTAGCTTCGCTTGTTGATTCGTCAACTAATCGACCACTTTGTAGTTTGCTGCTGTCAAAATCGGCGATATCTCCAGCTGACACCCACAGGGCTTAAAATGACAGATTACTCATGTAAGTATGGACATTATGGAAATTAGCCCCTCGCATTTAACGGTAAGATGGCTCAATGCGAACATTAGCCCCTAGAAGTATGCCATATTAATCATACCCTGACAATTTTTTTTCAAAGAATAGACAGATTAGGGAAATATGATAGGTAAGTGGGCATGGAAAACAAACAATACAAGACAGCCAGTGTGACGGATAACAAACAATACGGTGCTCAAACGATACTAAATATATATTTGAGAAGTTCGCGCCAAATGAAAAACCATGGTTCTACACAGGAGTACACTTTGTGATTGGTTTTCAATAAGAGCTAGTCTGGCATGGTTTACTTGAAGTACGCTTGCTTTTTGTATAATTATGTAAATCGGCATTGTGTGCAACCTCCTTTTAATGACTGTTTTTTTAAATAGTCTGTATCTACCCGTTATTTTTTTTAACGATTGAATAGATCTACGATGAGAGCTGTGACGTAACTGTAGCGTCACAAGCTGAGGTTGGAAAATGTCTAACAGGATACTAAATATATAAGAGTGATACAGCCCGCTTTATATTAGTGTTAACTGGCCTTGTTTAATAAAGCTGTTAGGAAATTGCACATTCTACACTGTGGCATGATCGTCATTTCTTGCTACATTTTGTCTAAGTGACCATTTGAAAGTACTGCAACTAGACACAGAAACGAGGGTGCCAATTTCCTTACGTCTGCATTTGATGCGTGCGATCTGGCTATCTTCTTTGTGTGCAGCTTTTCATTGATGTCTGTGTAATTGTATCAAAGCAGAGCCAGTGAACAGTAACATGAAACGGGTTGTAGAATACTACAAGTATCTTTTAATATGAAGCACAAATCATCCCCTTCCCCCAAAAAATGGAACACGCATTTTGGACTTATAAAAGACATATGCAAATTTTGTTGGTCGGTATGTACATACTGATGAAAATTACTGAAAGTATTTGTTCCATTGGTACAACTTTAATATGTATTCGGAGACAAACTGAAGAAATGGCGATTGAAGTCACGTTTCTGTACGGACGAAATATTTATTTTGACAAAGCATCCGGTAACAATAATTGAACATGGAAAAGGCTATGCAGATTTCTTGTTTTGGTTGACTACCTGTAATATCTTAAGTGAGCAGTATAGAACTAATACTTTTAAATCCGCGTCCAACTCATTCTTAATTTCGAGAACATTGGAGAAAGGGAAAGGGATAAAATTTATTTCCCTTATAATTTTAACAGTATGCAAAGATATCATTTTAAGTTAATAGTTCTATCTAAAAAGTAACAGGAATCAAAATAAGGAAATTGACATTTTATCTTCAATTGTGAACTGATGTTTTCATTAAAAAAAAATGTATCGATTCTAGAATCTAGAACCTTACATGAACTCTGGTTTGCCTCGAGGTCCTAACCCGAACCTCAACCCTATTTAACAACTACGCTAGCATATTCACCAATTTGTTATTTCCCTATAATCACTTCAACATGTAGATTACCTGCAGGAATGTAATCATCAGTTATCGTTGATTTACAATCGCTGGAACGAGTAAACTATTATCTTAAATATGCCAAGGTGCTTTGTCAGGGATAACGTATCTCGACAATAGAATTCTCGTAGGACATTTTTTATAAGACTTGCTAACATTATAACATGAGGATTGATTGGCTTGAGGACGACAAGACGTGTCAGCTATACAACAAGAGGATTGATTGGCTTAACCGATAAAATACACCGATTAACCTTTCATTAATTCTGGATCACAAGAGTTTTTAGAAGGTACATATTGACCCGGATCATGATAAATGACACTCTTATAAAACTAACAAATTGTAATGTAGATTTATGATCCTTTCATAAAATATTCATACTTCAACAACCACAAAGTTACACACAGTCAGTTTTTGATAGTAAATTACTTGCATTCTTGTCAAATATTCATTGATTTGAAGGAGGTCAACAGTGTAAACTTCGATGAGAATAAGCAGATAACATTGATAGCAATTGCCTTCATCTTTGATGACAGATTAAAAGATACCTTTTTTCGATCCACGTGAATTCTCTCAATTCTCTTGAGATATTTGAGAACTTTATAAGATCCAAAAACGACAATCCATTGACACATTTACATTTGAAATTGCTTAAATCACTTTTATGTATTAGCACACTTCTTGAGAGCTTAGAATGTTTGTTAGCATGTGGTATGAATGAGAATGTATTTGTTAATTTCTTGTCTACGCATGCATTATACACTACTCTGCTACACTACACTACACTACACTACACTACACTACACTACACTGCACTACACTACACCACATTTCATTACACTACCCTCCAGTACGTTAGTACATTACACCACATACATACATACATACATACATACATACATACATACATACATACATACACATATACACAGTTTGACGCAAATCATATGTACAAGTGAACAAGTTCAGTACTGAAAACTTTTCATGATATTTTAACATAAAGAAACAACTGGAAGTATGAAGTGCACTTATTCTAGATCTTGTAATCAAATGCAATTCTGACCTATAATGTGTTATCAACAATCTATTTACTGAAAGTATTTAAAAGGATAATCTCAACACCTTATATTTACAAAACTTTTGCATCCTTCATTGATAGCATGATGGTGCCATCAAAATCTAAAAATCAGTCATTGTTATTCATCACTTAAACGATTCTGTCAGCAAATGTTAATCTACCCTGATGAAGGTTTGATAGACTTTTAGAGTGATCTATTTGTTGGGGAGTCAAAAGTGATGTTAATGATTAAATTCATGGCCTTTTATACTCTAGAGATAAGATATAACCACAAGGTGTATTCATCAGGGACAACACATGACTTACGTTCTTACCAAGTCCTGTAAACTTTTTATAGAGGATTAAGTTTGCTATTTGACTTTAAATTTATACAATTGATATTACGGCGTAGCAATTGCCTTTGATATTTCAAGTGAATAGTGCGTGTATGTATGTATGTATGTATGTATGTATGTATGTATGTATGTATGTATGGATGGATGGATGGATGTATGTATGTATGTATGTGTGTGTGTGTGTGTGTATGTATGTATGTATGTATGTATGTATGTATGTATGTATGTATGTATACATGTATGTATGTATGTATGTATGTATGTATGTATGTACTGTATATTTTAGTTATCTCTTATCCACGGGGAGTTGTACGTTTTCGACTGGATTTGAAAGTTGAAGTTGAAGAATGGTCGTGACAGACTAGTGTAGAATTACTAAAATCAAAGTAATGTCTACATGCTCCGACTATTCTAAAATATGTAACAATGTCTTTCATAGTTTTTTTACAATTGAAACAATGATAAATGCATTATGCCAGTAAGAACCACTATTGAAAAATACTTTTTAGTGTCCACCCTTGTACTCGAATCCGTCCAAATATGGAGTTTGACGTTTGTACCTTATGTCCAAATATGGAATAAGACGTTGATGCCTTATGTCCAATATGAAAGAAGATGTTAATACCTAATGTCCAAATATGGAACATGACGTTTACTTCATGTCCAAATATGGAATATGATGTTAGTAACTTACATCCAAATATGAAATATTACGTCAGTACGCCTGACAGTCGACTCAAAGATACAATTTTGAGTTTTGTAACTGAACTTACCTCACAACACAACCTTCTCTCTGTATGTATAATAAACTTAGTGATGGAATGTTTAGCCCCAGTGTAACATTACGCTACCACTTTCCATACAATACTAGCAATATCATATTACTATTTTCGCAGACAGGCATAGCTAGGGATATCTTTGAATCGTACGTGTATGTTACTTTATACCTCAAGCGGAAAAAAACACTACATTTGTATGACCTTGGGAATTGATGAATATTCCGTATTTTCTATAAACTCTTTCAAGATGGATATATGTCAACACACTTTTAGCCTCGCGTAACAGACCTACCGTGATTGAACTCACAATAGAGGTCTTTCATTTTGCGATAATCATAAACTAGAAAAAAACAAAGGCTAACCTTCACTTTCAGTATTTTTGACCTCTCCGTTATAAGAATGATAACCCCTGAAATCGGCTAATTTCAAACGATTGAAATTTTAGAATATCTGATGTAAGCTTAGACTACGAATTGGTGAATTGAAATAACGCTGTCACCTTGTTTGATGTCATTTTCTCCGGACTCTAGTTACTCTAGGAGGGTGACATGTAAGTCTTGCTAACATTTCTACATAACATATGACAAGAATGTTTTAATATATTTTCAATAACATGTTGTCCTCTGTTCCATTAATTTGTACGGTGAACCCCCCCCCCCTCCCGATATAGTGTATCTGAGAGTGAGTCGGAATTTACTTGGACAAAGTAACAGCTTGAGGTGTAAAAATACACACTACTTTTATATTCACTTAGACGGGAGCGTGAGGAAATTTGCATATTACTGACAGATTTGTTACTTCGGGTAAAATAACTTGGCTCGATAAAAGTTCTGATACCAAATTAAAGTGTAAGTTTACAAGTTTTCAGTAATGCAGTCTCGAAATTTAGTTGACTAATAGAATGTTCACCCCTTTTCAAAGTATTATCTTTCGTTGGGGCTTATCTAAACTATAGTTTATTTTTAGATCAGATATTCGAAAAACTACTCTAAGAAAAGTATGTATTAAATTCAAATGATTTGGTTGGTGAGTAGGTAAATTGACTATACGTGTTCATTTGGCCTCTTGCAAAGAAATGATCGAAGATATAGTTAATGTTTAAAAACAAA
This sequence comes from Glandiceps talaboti, assembly GCF_964340395.1. Lineage (NCBI taxonomy): Eukaryota > Metazoa > Hemichordata > Enteropneusta > Spengelidae > Glandiceps > Glandiceps talaboti. The sequence continues at coordinate 6,055,012 of NC_135565.1, forward strand.
AAGTCGATAGAGTGTGTGTGTGTCGTGACCAAGTCAGCATGCATGTCAACGTACTAATTTATAATGTACATTAAACGCTTTACTAACATAAACATTGACTTTTGACTTTGATAAAGAGGTATCTTACAACGCTGTGCGTGGATTCGGAAGTGTTTTACTTTAAGCTACAATGTCGCTTCCTTAAAAGTAAACTACGCCTGCTGTGCAATCATAATTACTATACGCCAAAACGTCACTAAAACGTTTATCTGGAAGAAAACTATGTGATTTTAGGCAGAGAAGTTACTGGAAGGTATACCATATTATATATTAGGTGGTAGAAGTGATATTTATTTATAAAGTGATATTTAATTCGCTTCGTTTCGTTTTGTTTTGTTGTGTTACGTTGCGTTGCACTACGTTGTGTTGTACTGTACTGTACTGTTGTTGTTGTTCTATATTTTGCTGTCATTTTGAGTTGTGTTGTATTGTGTTGTGTTGTGCTCTGCTGTGTTGTGTTTTAGTTTGATGTGGCATTCTGCTGTGTTGTGTTGTGTTGTGTTGTGTTATGCTGTGTTGTGCTGTGTTGTGTTGTGTTGCGTTTCAATATATTCTTAAGTGCGTTGTTATCACTTCAGTGGCGTACACTTGTGGCAGAAATTTCAGGAACGGAATGATAAAACTAATAAGTTATCTATGATTTATATGTAATGTACCCTGTTATATGATTGCCTGTATTCCATTTCTTAATCCGCTTAGTATTGGGTTTAATATTTCAGGGTCTTTGTGTAATACTGTGGGCAGGACGGGTTTACATTTACACTACACCTACGACGATCACGAAAACAAAGAATTATTATAGTGAATCACGTTCCATCACGGAAATGATCTCGGGGGAGTTCTGAATAATATCCCGTGAGTGGGGTTACTTAAGTCAGTGTAGTTCAACAACGGATTCAGGGAGCACTTGTTTTTGCATTAGTGATTATAAATACGTGTAATTATTCTTCGTCTTCGGATGGCTAGGGCCTGGAAGCGTTTTCATAGCAGTATGGGCGGATTTACTGTTGAGTGGTTAGGTTTTCTCGGTCAAAAAAGGTAGTCGGACTTACATTGAAGACGGAGACAGGCAGGTATCAAATATAGGAGGTGTTATAGAGTTGTGCTGATTTATCACCGATTTTAGGGTTATTATATTCATAACATAAACTTTCTTATGTATTCTATTTCTTTTTCCTGTATTAAAATTAAACTTAGTGATTCTGAATTACATTTCCTTCTCAAATGTGTGGTGAAAATTTAGGCGGGAACATTTCTGTTGTCGTTCAGAGCGGGAAATGTGCTAGTATAGTGTTTACGCGGGAAATAGTGTCATCAACTGGCAGGTGGGATAGTTTACGTTTGATCATTGATCTGCAGTAATGTACATCACTGTTGTCAATTTCCTCCTGTTTGCATACGTGTTCATTTCGGTTATTATCTCAAAATCAAATAGAAAGAGTCCAACAACGGTTTCATTTTACTTCTATATGTTCTGACGTGTTTACTTGGATTACAGCGGATAAACATGTGGATAGTGAACAGCTGTTGCACCGGGTAATGGCCGCCCGGAGATGTCACTCTCTGCTAACGCAGTCCAGTTTTTGTTGTAACATAGGGGGTTCAAACACAAAAAATAAACGTGTTGTCATTACTTACGATAGGGGCTTGTCTGTGAGAAATGATGGAGAGACAAACTAAAATCTTATATTATTAACATATCATGGAGAAAAATTCCGTTTTTTCATTTCGTATACAGTTTTATCTAAACTTAATGACCCTGTTCGAAAACAAAAGGCTAATAGTTAGGTGTGACAAACAGTTCTCTGTTAGAGCTATGGAAAATGTTGGCTCAGAGCAAAACAAAATGATCCTATGTAATCCTAACAGCTCCTCTGATAAGATAACACTAATTCAAGAACCGGGGACTAAGACTCTGGCCTTTAAATGTCTTGATTTCTACCCTAATCCTCAATTATTAATCCGAACCTGGCTTTTAAATTCACAAATGTTGCATTAGGATTAAACTTTATACGTAATAACCAATTGTTCCAGCAGAAATATAGATTGAAAAAGGTGGGTCAGAATAAATGAATAATCCCACGTACTCCTGCTTCCACTAATATGTTGCGAGAACGTAGGATTGAAACGTTGGCCTTTAAAAGAAATCTCGTCTCAAATATAGGTCTTGAATACCCAATCGCAGTCATGAACATAACAGAATTGGGAAGAATTTAATAAATATTGAGTTTATATCTCGGCGGAAATAGAGTTTAGTATGATTGAGGCGATTGATACATGCCATTTGTGTACTGTCATAATAACATACAAACTGGTCTGTCAAAGCTTTCTAGCGGCGTCATAACTCAACTACAAATCTCATACGAAGTACGTCTGAAATCAAGATATATACTCGTAATAAAAAAAATCTGAAATTAATTGCTTTGTAATGTAATAGAAAAGTGACTCGTGGATGATTAGAGTAAACAATAAGACACACATCCTGTTGTTGCAATAAGATTCACACAAAAACCCATATGGTATAACCTAATATATGTACTTGTAGTCCCTACGGCTTCAGTTCATATTATGTACATCGTTTCCTACGTCTTTTCTTTTTTAAATTGTAATAATTTGGAATGAAGTTGTGTACCTTTGTACATCTTAACATTTACACTCTTCCAAAATGATTTATTCTTAAGCAATAATAATAATAATAATAATAATAATAATAGGGAATGAATTCCTGTTTCTTATCCTTGTAGGAAAGATCATTGAATGTTCAAAACTGACCGGATGACAAGTTGTGTGTGAGTGAAAGCAATTGGTTTCTTAATAAAGATCTATGGCGAGTCATCGCAGACAATCACACTTTCATGATTATTTACTGTTTATCGCTAATTTTACATTATGGTGCTGGGAGAAGTGTGTCCTCAGAGAGTCCTGTAATTGCCATGGATCTATTTAATTTACGGTAACGAGAGGAAATCGTCATCAATTTCGATTTCGCTTCTTAAGCCATCCAATAAGCGACTTGATACATCTTTTTATCCTCACTACTTTTGGTATTATACTATCAATTGATTCAAATAGCTAGACAGAATGCGAAGTTGTGAAATCCAGATCGATGATTATGTAAGTTCAACTTTCTTACATTTTACCTATTTAGACCGCAAATCATTGCGTTCCTTTTTTTTCCACACCTTTGATTATCATTATTATTACACGGTTAATTAGATCTAGAGTAATACCCATTCTCTAAGGTAAATGTTAACATTGTGATCAAACCGCCAATAAATATATGTCGTGATTTAATGTACACGCGTGCTAGAATAGTAAGTTATCAACGTCTGATGTACGGTACACTATTTAAAGACAATACAATCGATATTTTAGACTTTGACTGATCGTGCTGTCAGTCTATGCAATTGTCCGTGTAATAAAGAACTGCGGTACCATGCGGGGACTGTTGCACGTATCGTTCAAACCACTACAATGAATACACGCACCATTGATGTCTTCAAATACCAGTGGTTATGTAAGTACGATTAATTTCTGTAGCCAAGACATATGACAGAACAAGGAGTCCATTTGAGTGAAAAATATCTGCTTCTATTATTTCTGAGAAAAATCAAATATTCTGCATGCTTTCATCACGGCAGATTAAAGACGAATACAAATGCTGATGAATGAATCCATTTTTCAGGTAATTCACTTTTCCGGTGACAGCCTGTCCGAACTCCTAAATACCTCAGACCTTTATTACTATAGATGCAGCTACTAATGATAAGGATAGTTCTTTAAAGTGACCAACGTCACTTCGTGCACAGACAACACATGGTAGAATATCCACTCAAGTTTATTCAATATATTTGATGGAAAGTTTCCAGTGATAATGTATATATGCAGAGAACTTTTATAAAATAGGTCATAACGATAGGTTCTCTCGCGGGGAAGGGTGGGGGGGGGTGAAGAAAAAAACATAAACGTAACTATAGCTAAAGTGTATTCGTATTCATGTATGCTGCAGATTACAAGACACTCGTGAGAATTTTGAAGACGAGAAAAAAAACGGTTAACATAAATTAGACAATCAAACTACCGTGTGTTCAGTAGTTTTATGCTAGAGTATGACAAATGTAGCTGGGATAGCTTACATTGCTAAAGACAGTTGCACACAGTCTATGATGTTGTCGAAAATGTTTGGAAACTTGAAAATATAAAAGGTTAGAATTTCTAATATCTCTGGGTCATTATTTACAACAAGATAGCCGAGAAGACAATCGTGATATATATATATATATATATATATATATATATATATATATATATATATATATATATATATATATATATATATATATATATACATTTCTAATGATAATCTTGAAATGGGAAAGTATACTTAAGTCGCTCCAGCTGATCAATAAAGTCGCAATGAAAATGAACGGATTAAGTATATATAACCTACGTAACCGTTAGTACAATGTTTTACGCGCGGAATAGTATAGTGCAGAATACAAAAATTGTAGTTCCGAACACAGTCTAAGATTTTTTCTGTATACCCTCTCTTCGGAGAAAATGTTCTATTGACTACGATCGCAACAGATGGGGAAGTATTTTACAGGTGAAAATACAACGTTCTATCTAAAATAGAATGTATAGATATTTTTCATAATGAATCAATATTGCGACCATATTGGAAAAAATATTGTGTAACTAGAAATATAATAAAGATGGGAAAAGGCAGAGAGAAATGTAGATAAAATATACAGATAGAGAGAGAGCTCTTTAATCAATCATTCAGTCATTTTTAGTCATCAAAGTGGAATACATCTCGCTGCCTTATAGATTTCCCGAGGTTCTCCCCAATTGACCCTTTTTAGCTAAACGTTTGGTTAATTTTATCTGTCGACATATGTAGTCATCACGGGTTAAATAGACGTCTTCGGAGAAAAAAAATCTTTGCTATCTATTCTATCAGTAGACATGATTTTAAACGGTCACGACATTTGTTGAAAAATCGTCATTATCTCTCCATTGTCACAAAGTTGTCTGGTCCAGATGATTGAAGAAGTGATTGGAGATAACAAAAAGACATTATCTTCAAATCTTTCTAAAAAAAAAACAGTGTGCACTCATTTTACAAGACTTATCACCATACGATAAAAAACCAGAGATTTTCCTTTTATGATAAAAAGAAAACTGAAATTGTACACCATGACCGAATTTATTAGAAGTGTGAATTCACGTACCTGTATCGAAAAATTGCTTGCTCCGTCCAAAAAGGGAGGTTTCAAATTGTGAAAATGCTCTAGTCTTGTTCCAATGCTTCACGTAGTTCTGTTCTTCTTGTGTGCTGTCGTCAAAGAGAACAGTTGCGATGTGGCACTTGGTATAACACGGCTGTGTCTGTTCCTGCAGACAGGTTCATCAAAAATGTGTATATAAGTGGCCGTTCGATCGGTGTTCATGCCCTCCCGCCTTTTAATTGCATCCTTATATACTGTTCTTTCTGTAGCAATACTTCCGCTCAATTTGACAGACTCCCTAAGTTAGGATATTTTATCAAAACACCTTTACGAACGTGCAAATATTGTTTACGTCACCTTAAAGAGGGAAATTTCCAGGGTCAGCAGATTAGGTATTTTGGAAAACGGGTTTTAACAATCCAATCGATAAATCTCTCATTACACCTACGGTCAGCGCCTATACCATTTCCCCCGCAAAAACAGAGATGGGGAAACAAATATCGCAAAGGAGTATTTTTGTACTTTATTCAAATAGTTCGTTCGTGTAACAGATTATATGTTTGATAGAGTGAAAACGAAATGGTTTTAAGAGTGAGATTAAAATCTCATGTTGCATGATTTGTATAACACTATCTTTTGCAGTGTGCGTGTGTGTGTGCGTGCGTGTGTGCGCGCGCGTATGTGCGGTGTAAAATCTCATACACCTTCACAGATCGATCACATTTAAGTACCAAAAAGGCAAAACTGTCCCTAACAGTAAAATTTGACAATTTATGTCAACCTAAAATGATTTTATGATATTGGAAATTAACGATTTTAAGTTAGATATTCCTGAATGTGATCTGTTTAAAGGCATTATACTGATTCTAAAAGTGGTGGTGGTTATCGTACATGTTAGATTCGTTGATTTAAGCGACAATTAAATATGCAAATGTAACTAATTCATATTTGACAGTCCAATCTAGAGCTAATGAATATTTCATTTGCTTACAGTGTGTACGCTACAATGGCGGCATTCTCTACTGCCGGACAAAATCTTTCATATATAAAATAAGAAGGTGGGGGGGGGGTGAAATTATTTTTCCTGTCTTCATCTTTTACATATATCTTTTACATCTTCTTCCGTTGTAGTGCAGTGGAAAAATACTAAGTCCTGTAGCGTTGCGAATTATCAAAGCGAGATAGATGGTACTCGAAAATTTCTAAATAATTTTGTTACTGAATAGAAATTATTCATTGAAAAGCTTAAAGCCTGACATATCAGAAGATTAGGAACACCGTGACGACAGAAATATTCAAACATTTATTACTATGTTTGTGTTAAGAACTTTTATAACATAGTCTTTCCTACAAGATTAAACAACTTCGTTGTTTTATTTGAAAAACAATTGATGCTAAAATTTCGAAATCTGTCCAAAATCGACACACAACATAGTAGTAGGAGAAATACGTTTCGTACTTCCGTATAAAATTCCGGTGTTTGGCAGTCATTTCTCCTTCAGAAGTTGCCCCGTGGTTAGCACATCCACACATAAAAACTAAATCGTTTTTTTGTTTCAACCCGCCCGGAGTATAATGAGGTGAGAGTGACCGGTTCTCACACCTCTAAACATCTTATGAAAGCATACCCACGTTCTTCAAAGATTACCGACAGCTCCTAAAACTCAAATCTCAATAGGAGTATATCATAAACTACATCACTTGGGGAATCTTCCTCGCACGATACTCAATCGTATATCTCCATAATGAATAATTCACTACCTGATATTGGTTTTTATCATGGTCAAAAGATTTCGTACTATGGACATTCTGGGGTACATATTTAATGCAGTTTTTTGTCATTTTATTTTGCCTTCTTGCTTATTAATCTTATTATCTGATTACTGCATTACCCCCTCCCCTCCCCTCTGTCTGCCTGTCTGTCTGTCTGTCTGTCTGTCTCTGTCTCTGTCTCTGTCTCTCTCTGTCTCTCTGTCTCTCTCTCTCTCTCTCTCTCTCTCTCTCTCTCTCTCTCTCTCTCTCTCTCTCTCTCTCTCTCTCTCTCTCTCTCTCTCTCTCTCTCTCTGCCATGTTTAATATATACAAGTGCAACAATCCCATCTTTATTATGAATTGAAATATTATCAACATTATCCAGCCTTACTGACGGAAGCAATAATTATGATTTAATAGATGTAAGATGGCAACTTTTATCACAACTTTGCAGTTTTTCTTCCATAAGGAAGAGATATGTTAGTGGGTGGAAGTGTGTGTGTGTGTGTGTGCGTGTCTGTCTGTGTCATCGTTTTCTCCATAATGGTAGGCTCAATTCAATCAAAATTTTGAAGACCTATTTCGTAGGTTAATGGCAAGACCTGGTTAGGTTTTGGTAAAAATCTCACACCACTTTAGACGAGATATCCTGACCAGAAACAATTGTTTTTGCCTTAGTGATCACCTGCTACTTTTATTCTCGATAGTTGATTTACTTTTGCCCCAAAGACCTGGACTGAACTGGCATTGCATGAAACAGCATCAAGATTGTTTAGAAAAAAAACTTACACCAGCTTTTCAAATCGTTACTTTTTAGATGACACCTTGTAGGGAAAAATATTTTTTTTTAAGTTAAAAAAATATTTAAAAAGTAAACAATAATGTAAAAGTAAATATTTGTAAACAAATAAAAAGGATTGTCGGTTTCTGAGTGGTTAAACCACTTGCCTCTTATCATCACTGCGGTTGGGGTTCCGGTTTCTTCTTGCACTAACACTGAGCCCTCCTCCTGTTATTTGGCAATGCTTGTTGGATGGTTTATAAATTTAAAAGATAAATATAAAAAGGCCTTTTTCGAGTACCAGTGGTTTGGCGATCATTTTGAAGTTAGTGTAAATAAATTGTGTTCTCTTTCTAAACAAGTTGTATGTTGACACCTCAATTTCTTCTTATTTTGAACTGGACCTGGAGTGGATTTTTCTTGAACAAATTGAAATTGGAAATTATTATTCCTGAGGCATTACTATGTTAAATCATATGCAGGACTGGAGTTCTCAATTATCATTATAGTGTCCCGTATGTAAACGTATGGGAATCATTTATACGACGTCATTCTTCTCGCAAGCAAGAGCATAAATATTTCCTGATGGCACATTGGGAAAAAATAATACCTCTTGGCGATACATTTTGGACGGTGCCGTAAGGATGGTTTTACGACAATGTGAGAATTGAAGTTCAACATTGATCTATGTACGACATGAAGAATTTACTGTTTACATTAAAGTAACATTTTTTATGACATTTCGTAAGATATAATGACATTCAATCCCAAAGGTTGAAATATAAAAAAAAAAATCAATTTTACACGACCTTATACCCAAAACGTTGATTTGCTTTACTGTTTGTCAACAAAGAGGTTTTGATGGGTAGTCAATTTGACGCATTCTGGTATTTCATAGTCAACTAACACTGTATAGGAAATCAGAATTGTCGATTTTCTTGAAACAAGATGGTTATCCCCAAACTTCCATTGCTGAAGACAAGGAATAAGCTTGTATATCACATAGTTTGGAAATTTTAGAAAATCATATTTTTTTAAGGGAAATTGGTTCCTGAGAATGAAACAAATACTACAATCTGAACACCCACAGTAAAAAGTTCGACAAATGAAATAAATTAGTAAGAGATACAGCCAGAATTGTCTTTTCTAATACTAAATACTATTTACTTAGGATTTAATTTTCAATAGAAAGCGAAATTTTCCATTTCGTCTTAACTCAGTGTTTCATTATTTGGCATGGCAAGCATTCATTTGGGGAACAATAACTGTTTTTTTACCGATACAAATTATTACTATAGCAAATCAGTTAATTAGAATATTGCAATAAACATTCAAACGAAAATGTAGTGTTTGTACAGTAAGTTAAATTCAAATTATAGGAAACAAAGTTGAATATATTGTAGGCGCCAATATACATGTTAATAAAACTCTCTCTGACACGACAGGGTAATATATCATCGCCATTAATTTGCGTCTTTAACTTTGTTATAACCGATTTTATCAGTCATCGTGGAATTACGTTAGTGACTATATTAGCAACGTCGCCTTTTGATGGATAACTGTGTATCTATGTTGATCGATGTAACTGTCACTTTGATAAAGTATTAGCATCGAAAAAGAAAGAAGCATGGTTTGTATATATAGCAATTTTTTTGGCCCGATTTCTTTATTTTCCTCTATTTCGTTATTCACCTCTATTTCTTTATCTCTATTCCTTTATCTCTTTATCTCTATTTCATCACAACGAAATCGAAAACAAATGACACTATAACCTAGAAAATATAAATAAATAAAGACATCTAGCTGTATGCATCACTGTTAGATCAGATGTCAGATGTTAAAGTGGCACGAGCTGACTTATACGCTTTATACTTGAGTGAAAATACATGGAACCACATTCTAGTATAATGTTAATGTTAATGGATGTCTTCTATAACATTACGATGGTCTTCTGGCATTGTTAGAACAGTCGATTGTATTGTAAGGATTCCATGAACATTTTTTGAAACGTATGATAAATTACGTCATCAGATCAGTTATGAGTTATATCTTTTAGATCAGTTATGAGTTATATCTTTCAGATCAGTTATGAGTTATATCTTAATACCAGGTTGGAATACAGTCAATTGCAAGAGATGGTTAAATATATGCTTCAGTAAGTGGACACTAGAGGGCGGTATACTAAGTATGATAAATTACGTCATTGGATCATTTATGAGTTATATCTTAATACCAGGTTGGAGTAAAGTTAATTGCAAGAGATGGTTAAATATATGCTTCAGTAAGTACAATACTACGAGAACCTTTTAAATACGCAGCAAAATCTACGCCCAAATACGTATAGACTCATCGGCGTGTGTCCCTTTAATCAGTTTGTACCTTGGTGATAAGCGGTTCAATTATGAATATAAGCGAATTCCAAATCCCACCGCTAACCTCGACTGCTCCCAACTTCTAAACTACTCCTTGTAATTACCTTTGAGAATAATACTTTCACTTTAGTCGATTGGTAACATTGCCTTTGTGTTAATTATTGCGATACGTTTTCGAACGATTTATTCCCTTCTGTATCTACTTGCCGGTCGATTCGAGCTTCATCTATATAAGGGAGAACATTTTATTTGGTATAGGAAATATTTATTGTATCCGATTGAGACAAAACTGGCACTAAATAAAATGGGATGGCGCTTGTATACCTAGGTTTCACTTCATTTTGTTTGAATGCAAATGTCATCCTTAATGACATAAATCCCTTTTTATGAATAATGAAATATCAAGTGATATTACTACCTTCAATTCACTGCTCTTATACTTATAATAATAGCACATTTTCTTTCCTTTTTACGCATTAAGAGTGTAACAAAAGTACAACAATTGCATCCATTAGAAGTCAAATGTCTGACATCAAAATCATTGTGGTTTTAACCGATGACAAGCACCTCACAGAACATTTGCTGTGTCCACTTAAAGCTGTGATTGCACATCAAAAAAAACCGACTCGGCATGATGACCAAGAGTAGGGGAAAGGGGAGACAGAATTGCAGCTTTCTAGTCGCTCTCATACTCACAAACCAGAGCTGTTAATTTCTTCCGCGACACTGCGAATTGGCGGTACGTCTTGATACGTCTCGCTCATTCTAGGCACTAATCCAGAGAGTACAGTGTGAGGGGATTAGCTACTTCGCACGGCAACAGAAATAATTGGTACCACACAGTAGCATGGAGGAGGGGGGAGGCAGATACATAGGGGAGGAAAACCCAATACTTGGCAGGTTTAAATTCAAAGGGAAGGGAGTGTGGTGTTAAGCAGATAAACCCATAGGACAGGGGATGATACATTACAAGTTAATTCCGAAAGGGGAGGGGTGGTGGTATTTAGCAAACAAATTCTGAAAGGCGGGGGGGGGGCAGAAACTTCGCTGGAAAATCCCAATTAACGCCATAATGCAAGTTAAAGCATATCATATTACCAGTATTCAAACTAATAATTTATGGAAATTACTTTGTACATATAATGGCAAAATGTCGTCTTTTCAACGCTATCTTACGTTTGCCATTCGGATTTGAATCGTGATACTGTTATAAATTTACCTTTTTTACAATCGACGTTCGTTTTTCTGGCCCTGTTCATTTTTTGTCACTTTTCAATCTTGTTTGTAGTCGGCATATGGGGTCCTTTTAGAGACAATACTAAGCCAATTTGTACACACTTATTGATTGTCTGTCTATTTGTTATGCTTCAGGTCAAGCGAAGTGAAGGAAAATATCTTTACAGTGGAAACTATTGAAACGTAACATTGATTAGTTAATTTTAATGAGTACAATAAGTTAAAATAATGCTTTTCAGCATATTTCATTCTCCATAAATGTTGTAACCTTTGACTTGAACATTCAAAATGAACGAAATGGTTGACTTGTACAGTGAGTGTACAAAATGGCTGACATCGTACAATGAATGTATAAATTTCTGATTGGTACAATGAATGAATAAAATGGCTGACATCGTGCAATGAATGTCTACAGTGGCTGATTTGTACAATGAATGTACAATGTGGTTGACTGGTACAATGACTGTACAAAATGGCTGACATCGTACAATGAATGAACAAAATGGCTGACATTGTACAATGAATGCACAAAATGGCTGACATTATACAATGAATGAACAAAATGGCTCACATCGTAGAATGAATGTACAAAATGGCTGACATTGTACAACGAATGAACAAAATGGTTGACATTATACAATGAATGTACAAAATGGCTGACATCGTACACTGGATATACAAAATGGCTGACATCGTACAATGAATGTACAAAATGGTTGACATCGTACACTGGATATACAAAATGGCTGACATCGTACAATGAATGCACAAAATGGCTGACATCATGCAATGAATGTACAAATGACTGACATCGTACAGTGAATGAAAAAATGGCTGACATCGTGCAATGAATGTACAAATGGCTGACATCGTACAATGAATGCACAAAATGGCTAACTCGTAACACTTGATTGACACCATACAATGCTGTACAAAAAGTCAGATAATCGGCTAGAATAATCTTTTTAAAGTGTCAATTTGATAGTCCAGAGACAATATGGCTGCATGTCGCGAGACACAACGTTTAAATGTTAATTGTCGGTGCAAATACTACATTAACAATTGACAAATTTTCAAATAAGAAACAAACAAAAAAGTCATGAAAACTTGCAACCATGTTATGACCCGATTTTAAGTTACCTTTCTAGGTAACATGATCAATCTCCTCACTTAACAAATGGATCAGAAGAGGAATTGCCCATATTAAAGGAAATTGTCTTCGGAGGAAACACTAGGATGTGAGCGTTATCTCGTACTGCCATATCTAGTTTGAAAGAAAGAGAGTTGAACGACCTTTCCCTTCTCGTTTGCTTACATACATTTTTAATATCATATTTTTAACAATTTTATATCTATAACATAAATTTAAGTTATAGAATTGTCATTCCTCAATCTAAGGACCGTTAAACCGATTAATATTGACCAAATATCGGCATAAGTCGATTCACGTCGAATGAACACGTTGTCTTAGGACCTAATCGTTCTATAATTTGATAAAGAATGTGATATCTTTTGATGTTCTAAATGATGTAAATTGTGTAATAGTATGAATTATCAGCCACTTGTTAATGGAGACACCACCTTAATTGAAAATTATCTCGCTCTGTATTGCCCGGATTAAAATAAAAAGGTCAATGAAACGTTGCTGCTGGCAGGTAGTACCCCTTTCAATCAATACTAAAATCATTCATGCTTTTACCATTTCCGTGGGAAGCGTTCAACCCATATGCATACGAGGGAATGACTTGCAGCTTACATCATATGAGTGCATACAGTTGTTTTAAAAAAACAAACGTGATCACGATCATTGATTACAGAATGTCAAAAAAGTTAAGTGCGTGGATAACGGAAGTCAATCGTCCAAATATTAAAAGCATGTAAACGTACCTACGCGTGACGTATTTAATCCTACGTACGAAATGTCGGTGTTTATGTTCAATATTATAGACACGTGTCTAGTGACTCATATTCTGATACCTCCAGTGCTTGACGTTTGAGTCAGATATACTCTTCGATTAATCGGGTAGTAATGTCTGTAGAAGTACAATCGGCAGGACATGTACTGCTTTGTAAGCGCCCGTCTCCTTATCTCTCTCTCTCTCTCTCTCTCTCTCTCTCTCTCTCTCTCTCTCTCTCTCTCTCTCTCTCTCTCTCTCTCTCTCTCTCTCTCTCTCTCTCTCTCTCTCTCTCTCTCTCTCTCAACCTGTAAATTTGTTGTCTTTATATAAAAAAAAAACAATTGGAAAACGCTGAAAACCCTCCAGCAACAAGTACATCTCACACAAGAAAGTTAAATTCATACAAAAATGGTATCAGGACATAATGTGTAGTTACCGATAAATTTAAGCCGTTTTGTAATCCAATATGGCTAGTAATTGTGTTAATCCTGTGGAAAGTAAAAGATTGTCGATTACCATAACAACAAGACGGTGAACCCCAAAATTCCTTGTATTATTTCAAAGGGCCTAGAACTAACAAGCTTCCACATGCCAAATTTTGGGGATGTTTGATTTTTTTTTCAGTGAAATTTGTCTCCGAGGCGCTTTCTATTTTAATTTTTGATATGTTTGTGTGTTCGTTTACTCTTGTTACTTTCTCCCTAAAGCACGGTAATAAGTTCTGCGTACAATCCCACACGCTATAATAGACAAAACGTCGTCGTCAAACACATTAAAGCCCACACTCATTTATCGCTATAGGGGTATATAAGGGTATCATTGAATCGAAATATTCTTTCAGAAATACTGCCCATCCAAGGTGATCTGCCTACTGTCATAACGCATGCGCACTGTCAAATTGTTGATCACAATCAGCTTTTTCTAATTACGAACATTATTGTCGTTGTAGTTATAATTAATTTGACAGCTTGACTTCACGATTGACTAATTACAAAAGTGACAAATCAATTTATTCTGCTGCACTGTGTGAAAGGTCAAATGAAGACGGGTTTAATTGGGATTTATTGACGAATTATTTTCTGATATAAATACACTTTGTATTGCCAAGTATACAATGTGACATCTTTAAGAGAGTATGCATATCTAAGTCTTACAGGAATTGAATGATTTAGCGACAGAGGTTGATGTACCGACATACATGTGTGATTTTATTTGGAATATCTATCAATGACATTCACGGATAACACGCCTGGGAAATTTGGCATCGTATAACCTGAGGATAGAAGCGCGTAATACTTTCACTACAAAATTGCGTACTGAAAAATGATGACTATGTATGGGGGGGGGGGAGATGCCACTTACTCACATTTAAACAAAAACGTTTGATAATGATTCATTTTTGATAATAATTTATGTATTGAATAATTGTAGGTCAGAGTGCATAACCCTTGACCTGGAAAATTTCCCGAGGAAAAATGACGACTGTATATGGGGGGGGGGGGGGGGTGAGGGTGATGGACGCAGTTAAACAAAATATTCGCAAGTAATGTATTTATCACAATAATTTGCGTAATTACAGTCCAGAATAACATAGAAACTAGGAAAAATCAACACCGACAAAAAATATTGACAAAAAAAGATTACCGGGACAGTGACCCGTATTGGGGAAGGACAACACTTCTTGAGTCGATTTTTGACGATAGGTTACAATCGTTTAAGCAATTTAAGACATGAAATGTCAATGATTTTTATTGATGAAGTTCACTTTTACGAGAACTACTTAAGGAAAGAGTCGTTGACACAATGGGCGCTATATGTGATATTTCCTTATAGTCTGTGTGTAACTTTAATTAAATTTGTTACCACCTGCATATCGAGTGAGCTGGGCTTGTAGATGTTGGAAGAATCAGACGATTCGGGTGCAATAAACAGTGCAACCATGGACTTTATTATAAAATACATCTTCAAGTTGCACTAGCAGCAACTATATAAAAACATTTTTTTTAAAAATGTTTTGTAAGATACAGTAATTGCTCGTAATATCGAATATCCTGGACAGTATTAAATCACCCATGAGTGAACATATTTATGTAGCTGTATGCTCATTGATAAATCAGGCCAAATGGATTTTTGGGTCCTCACCCAAAAGTCAGCGCCCTCGACGGTGATCACGATTTAAACATGTTAATAAATACTTATGGTTAAGATCGACCACAGATTAACATGCACAATGTCTGGTTATTCTTCCTATCCTCCATTCGTTCCACTCCTCTCGTAGCTGTTTCCCTTGACCATGGGTAGAGGCAGCCTATTCAAAGTTGACCTGTAACCTTTGACCTGAAATCAAGCATTACCTAATATGCAACGCGCACGCCACATGTAACGCCATCTTTTTCTATATATTGGCAGAGGCAAGTTTAATCGTGAGTACAATAAGAGTAATGTGAAGTTCAACAATAGTACATGGTAATTCCTTTCATGGGAGAAGATATTGACAAGTCACCATTGATGCCTATATCACTTCCCAAGGTGGGGGGGAGGGGGTGTCTAGCTTATTTTTAGGCACAATTGGCGTCTACTGTTATCCAACCCTTGGATACTGGCAACTGTAGAAGGGTACCATCTCGAACTAACATCATTACCAAAACGAAGTCATTATCCTGTAACCAAGTCCAGCTCACAGGTTAAGCTTATAGACAACAAAGTTCAATCTCTACTAGACAAAGGGGCAGATCAGTTTGTATCAACTGAGTATGTTCCTAGTACCCAAGGGCACAGTGGGATAGAGGCCAGTTTTCAATTTCCCATCAGATCAGTTTGTATCAACTAAGTATGTTTCTAGTACCCAAGGGCACAGGGGGATGGAGGCCAGTTTTCAAACTCAAACCACTGAATCGGTTCATTCACTACCAACATTTCAAGATGGAAGGAATTATGTGAAAACTCTACTATGTCAGAACGACTATGTGGCTACAATAGATCTAAATGCCGCTTATTTAAAAGTCCCAATTTTCTTGAACCATCGGAAGTATCCCAGATTCATTTGGAAAAGCACAATGTTCGGAATTGCCAGTACCCCTAGGGTATTCACAAAGATAATGAAGCCAGTTGCAGCAAGCCTTCGACATCAAGGTATTCGATGTGTAATCTATACAGACGACCTTCTCATCTTCGGAGAGAGTTTCAGCATATGGCAAACCAATGTCCAGACAGCAACCAACAGTTTAGAAGATGTAGGTTTTCTCCTCAATCCAGAGGTAAAAAACTCGTACCTCAACAGAGAGTGCAATTTCTGGGATTACTTTTAGACTCGACCCAGATGTCAATCAGCTTACCAGAGGGAAGGTGAGTCAGCTATGCACAGGGTGCACCGAATTACTCAACCAGTCCACAGTATCAGTCAGACAGCTAGCTCGGTGTTTAGGATGCATGACAGTAGTGCTTCAGGCCATTACAGTTTCCCCACTGCATTGTCATGCATTGCAGAGAGACCAGATCTCAGCACTCCCAACTACATGATCATACGATACAAAGGTAAATCAACGAGAGCTCCGAGCTGCCTGTCTAGCTCTGAGAAGTCTAGCAAGCAGACAGAAGGATCATTGTATAACGATCCAAAGCGACAATGCTGCTACAGTAGCATACATAAATCACCAATGTGGGACACATTCATTGCCCTGAATCAAGTCACAACCAATATATGGAAGTGGTGTCTGACATGGAACATCCTCCTCCAAGCAAGTGTTCGTCCAGGTGTACAGCACATAGCAGCGGATCATCTATCACTTTTTTTCAAGGACAATTTAGAATGGAAACATCTGCCAGTGGTCCTACTGGCAGTATTAGTGCAATCCTTTCTGGCATCCCAAGTAGATCTGTTTGCAACACGGCTGAATGCTTGGAAACCACACCCACGAGCATGGAGGATGGATGCTTGCTCCATATCATGGAAAAAATAATAGGATATGTATTCCCACCATTTTTTCTAATCCCAAGGTGTTACACAAGATCTGGCAGGACCAGGCAGCAAGACTAATCTTAGTGACACAGCCATGGTATGCAGATCTCTTATCGCTGACGACCGCACCACCCATGCTCCTACCTCAAATTCACAACCTACTCTCAAACCCAGTCATAGGAAAGTCATCCACTGACAGATCAAATCCACCTAGCCGTGTGGCAGCTCTAAGAAGTACCCTCAGAGCCAGAGGAATATCACCAAGAGTGTTAGGAATCATCTTACAATCCTTACGAAAAGGTACAGCAAAGCAATGTGATTCGGCATGGTGTTGATGGAATGGTTGTTGTCAGGAGAAAGAGGAAAATCCTAGTTCAGCACCTGCTCTACCAATAGTATTGGAATTTGTAGCAGACCTGGTTGACAAGAAGCTGCAATATCGCACAATAACTGTGTATAGATCGACAATATCATCAGACCACTTGCCAGTTGATTGTTATCGCCTTGGCAATCAACCACTAGTAGTACAGTTCATGAGGGGAGTATTTGTGTCTCGCCCACCACAACCTAAGTATACAGAAGTGTGGAATGTGAACCAAGTGCTAAGAAGTCTGCATGATGTGTCACCAGCGAAGGACCTTTCTCTGAAGAAGCTCACGTTTAAAACTATCATGTTAACTGCACTTTGTACAGCTGGTCGCTGTTCGGACATTGCATCACTTAAGCTAGGGAGAGTATCGTTATCTCAGGGTACTGCAACATAATTACCCTCAGGTCTAGCCAAGACAGACAGGCCTACCAGATCAAGGAAAACGTTGTGTTTATCTGCCTTCAAGGAAGATAGGCGGATTTGTATTGTGTATTATTTGTATACTTACCTTAAATTAGTCAAGAGTTTACGCAAGTGCAGCTCTTCACTTTTTGTTAGCTATTCTACCGGAAGACCAGTATTACCTGCGACAATTGGTCGTTGGATAAAGAATATACTTCTACAAGCTGGTATTGGGAAAGAGTTTACTGCACACTCTACTAGAGCTGCGATTGCAAGTGTTTTACACTGTAAAGGAGCTTCTCGCCCCAAATTTCTTGGTCTTCAGCCAGAACATTTGCAAAACACTATAAATGTCATGTATTTGCTCCAGATGTATATTTTATGGAAACTATCTCAGATTTTTAAGTGAGTGTACCTCTGTTACTTTTCTTGACTTAAAATCAGATACTAGAGGAGTGGAACGAATGGAGGGTAGGAAGAATAAATAAAAATTATACAAAATCCTTACTATTGTAGGATAATTGTAGTTATTGTATTATCCGGAGTGAAACCCACTCCGTGATTTTCCATGTCTTTGTGTTTGCTTCATACTTTCGAAAGATGGCGTTGCATGCGTAGTGCGCGGTGCATTTTGGGTAATGCATGATTTCAGGTCAAAGGTTACAGGTCAATTTTGAATGGGTTGCGTCTACCAGAGGTCAAGGGAAACAGCTACTTCAATTCGCCCCACTCACTCCGGATAGGAAGAACAACTACAATTATCATGCGATGGTAAGGATTTGGTATAATTTTTATTTATTGACATTTTAACACTTTTCAGTGACCTAACTCAAACTGTGGTTTTCTGATCGAAAAAAATACCAATGTTACAAATTTAGAGCTGTCTCAACATTGCGACAGATTCAAAACCAAGCTAAAAGTAAATGACCAATTTTAAATTAGTTAATATTTGGTACCTGTATGAAGGAACATTGTCCCATGTTACAGCTAGTGTATGTTTAACCGTTCGACCAAAATTATTGACATTTTTTCATCTTATTTCTTGAAATTTGAGAACTAGCTTGCACTTTTTGGAAGTGAAATGGTGACGAAAATGAATATGTCTCAAAATGATTTTTTTTATTTAGGCATATCATTGTGTACCTCGGGAATATACCAAAACATTATATCTGCAAGCGACTTACCGTGTATGGTGAAAATCCACAAAGTATAAAATTCACAAATATTACAGCAAAGTAGATAGTTTCAATTTATAATATTTCTTTTAAAAGATTCGTCAAATTGTAAGCAGTTTCATTCTTGACTAGTGTGAAGTCAACATGTGCGTCTAGATATCCGGTTTGAACGAGACTCAGTGTTTTTCCTGATGGACAAAGAAATTTATATTCATTTATGTTTGGTAAAATTCAGATGATATTTCTGAGATTCATGCATCAATAATGCTATTTCGCACTTATCCTGTCTAAAATGAATTTTAGATAGGGAAGAAATTTACAACGAACACAAATTTGTGAACATTTTTAGGCGGGAACAGTGTTGTTGTTGTTGTTTTGCATGTATCCTGTCTAAAATGAATTATTTAAAGATAAGCATATGTGTACATAAATTGTCACGCACCCGATTGAAAATGAATGAAAGATGAAGCAGGAAAGTTACATGAAGACAAATGTTTGAACATTTTTATTGGGAAAGTCCTTGCCTTGCTACATGCAAGATGGAGAATTGTAAAGTGCTTTCTTTAGCAGTTACCTATTTACTTAGGAAAGCCATTTGAGAGACAAGACTACAGCTGTTACCCGGATATTGCCGTCATAATTCCTTCGAACACTTAAGATTTTATGAGTGGATTTTATGACTGAACAATTAATGATGCAGTAGTACTATCGTTCTTTGGCGTTTTTAGTATTCGAACAGGTATCTAATATGCCATGTGCAAATTTAATATTTGAGAAGAATGAATTATACATTCATTCCTTGTAAACATGATTAAAGAAGTAGATTCTCTGAAGTGTGATCGATACCTTTATAAAAACAAAATGGATTTGCGAAGAAAAATGTCGGTGGATGATAGAGAAACAATTCAAAGACGCCTGAAACCATATACACATGCCTGACGAAAAGTTAGCGCAGTTACTTTTATTGAATTGTGAAAATGTATTCATTGTAAATCCTCAATTTTGCCGCCAGGTCATACTGAAATATTACCTTTTAATCTATAGTTTTGATTACAAATCTGTTTGATATAATAGTACCTTCGATTCCGGTTCAAAATAAAATGGATATGTTCCAAAAATTTCAGTTTTGCCGACAGGTCATACAGAAATATGGCGGCTTCGGTTTCTGCTCAAATCAACTACGTCTACGTAAAGATACCAACATTTTTTTTAAAATCTCGTCACTTAAATGTTTTTGATATAAAGCACTTTCAATTCCGGTTCAAAATAAACTGGACATGTTCCAAACGATTTCAGCAAAACGTGTGTTCCAGCGATTTTGACGATCACACATTTCAAACCAGGGGTCATGCGTCAGCAATATCAGCAAGATACCGACATCAAAGAACGTACGAAATCCATTGGCAAACATAAAGCGGAATAACTAGTGAAAACGTATACGATGACTTTGAAAGCATAACACCAAAGTTTAGGTGTATTTTATGTATAAATGGCGGAGACATTATTTCAAAATTTGATCAAATGCCAACAAAATGATTTCATAACGTAGCTAGCTAATCGATGTAGTAGAACGACAAACGACAAACCACAAACATGTCGTCCAGCAAATTAGCGATAGTGAATGTGAGCATTTTGAATCACCTTTAAGATCGCAATGACGAAGTGAACGAATGTGCAAAGCTGTGTATATCCGTCTTGGCGCACTCGCGTGAAAGCTGGAAAAGGACATACGCTTTTAACACCATCGGAAGGAGAAAATGTCACATTTGTATTCGGTACCCTTTGAAGTATAAAAGCCCCCCAAAAAGGACAATGATAATTATGGGCTTTGAAGGACCTTTCAAAAATGTGTGAATTCTAATTTGCTGACTTACAGCCGTGGATAAGATTATGGTAATTAGGATACGTACAACTCGCTCATTACTAATTAGCGTCTAATTAGTTCAAATTTAAGAGAAAACAAAACATTACTAATGAATTGGCGATGTAACTGAACGTTAGAGTTTTTTCCTCATATCGCGTCCTTCAATCTGTACGACTCAAATGAAATTATGACATTAAAATGTAATTCAAAGTAATGAGTACTGCCCAATAATGTCGTCAAAAAAAATTCATTTTCGCGCCATTTTTTGAAAATACATTTCTTTTATGTTAGGTAAAATGGACCAAATCAAATATTACTCCGTAAAGATAAGTTCGGCTTGCAATCAAACCTTCAAACTGCAATTAATGTTGCGGGGGCGATTTAAATTTAGTCGTTTTCGACTGTGAATTGTAACTCGACATGAGATGACGACATTGGCAACACTTCCATTACTGTTCACGACATCGACAAACAAACAGACAAATTTAGAAACGGAATTTTGAGTGATGATTATGCAAATTGTCACCTGATGTTGTTTTTCACGTGCCGAGTGATTTGTCGCCCAATTTCTTGAAAACCCACAAACCTTCAGAAACTAACTGCAAAGTAAATCGACTATTTATCAAATGTCACGCTGGCTGCCACATTCGGAAATACTTCAACACGAACGAAAATGACTCAGTGCCAGAGAATGACTATAGAGACACCTTTATCTCATCACAGTTTGAAAGTAGCGACTGACCTGCACAAAAAAAACGGATAAATTTACCCTTTCATCTTTAAAGATCTTTAATTATTTTTTTTTTCTTTATTCTTTGAAAACGGTGTAAATATGGCCAACAACGTCTACAGCGATATATCCAAAACTAATGTTTGGATATTGTGTTAAACGGTTGTGAAAAGTAGTTGGTTTTTGTTGAGAAATATCAATTGTATCGCCCCCTGGCGACAACTGAATACACATTTACGTTCAAACTTTCAATGCTAGTTTTGTCTATATTTGTGCGGAATTAATAAGGTAAAAACAAAAGTATGTTTTGTTAAAATTGTACATGTTTTTGATCGATATTCACGAATATCAATGTTTGACCTCTTCGCATCAAAATTCAAGATGTATTTCTTACTTAAGACATAATTTAGAGTGAACAATTTTATAGCTTGAACGATACGTTAGGCGTACTCTTTAAACCAAGTTTAACAAGAGCGCCATCAACGACGACTCTTATAATTTCTTTATAACTAAACGTTTAAAACTTTTTGGTAAAATTAACATCTACCTTGAAGACAGGTAGAGCGTTCACGTCAAAGCTATCAAAGTAGATAACGAGATGGTGTAGTCGCAACCCCCTCCCCACACACACACACACACACACACACACACCTTAAAATCTTTGGGGAAAACACTGTCCTTGCAGCCGCCCCCCCCCCCCCCCCCCACAACGAGATGGTGGTATATAACGATCAAAAGCAAGCAACTCGCTCAATGAAGCCCGCCACCAACGACAGTTTACTGTATCTTGAATCTACGATCAGCACTAACATATTACTAACACCCTCCCGTCTCCCTCAGCGTCCATAATAGGCAGTTATCATATTAAAATGGAAAAGATACAATTCATTTGACACGAAACAGCACAATATATACATATAAGTACAATTTTAGGGATAACGTTACAAACAAGAAGCAAAAACCGTCTTGTTTATACTACTGTAAAGTATGGAGTTGAACCCTACACTATGACTGTTGCATGAACTTGAACTGAGACTCGTACATAGTCACTGAGCGGCACTTTCATATGCAAATGGTCTGTCACTCATCCCTGAAGCAAATCGATGTATCAAAACACCCAGATGTACTTGTAAACAACTACACATGGTTATCACCAGTTATTCTGATTTGCCCTGTTTTCAAAACGGGTTATCAAAACACACACATACAGTTCGATAGGTACGTTGATAAACGTCATTTCAATGCAGAAAGAAAAAACAACTTATTTTGCTCCATGGTCGTGTTATCTAATACCTTAATATTACATAGAATATATTGAAAAAGAAACAAGCATATACATATGAATTGTTCCTGACCAATCTGATTTTTTTGTTCGAGCATACTGTAGCGAAATATATACATTCCATTACCTACGAGAGTTCATCGAAGCTACACACCAGTATTACGATCTATTACAATCGAGAGTATCGCCGTTGGTGGCGCTATCAACTAAAATCTTGTTCACAAGGAAAGGTGACACTCTTCTATGTTTTTCTTTATTTGTCATCAATTGATTGAGAAAAAGAGAAAAATAAGTTTGTATATACATGTTGATGATACATTCAATAATTTTAATAATCTGAATGACTTACAAAATGTAAATTAAAGTCTGAAGGATACTTTGAACCGTTTGCTTGGGCAATAGTGCACTATCTTTGTTTTCTGATTTAGCCATAGAGGGCGTTCTTCTCTACCGACGTTTTACCGAATTCGAGAAATATAGATCATACTGGTCATGAAACATACAAAATGGCCACTTTAACAACAGCATTTATTCAAAGAGCCTATCGTGTCATATAGTAGAAATCAAACTTTGAGCCAAAAAAATCGTTCAGTACTATAACAATTGCATGACAAACGTTTAAAATCAACTGATATGATTATAGCGGGAAAATTTTTTTTTAAATTGTTCGTAATTTTGGCGGGAAATGACAATTTCGTCGATATTTTGGCGGGAAAGTGTTTGACGTAAATATAACATTTCAATTACGTCCAGCTTGCTAATTGACTGAGTTGAAAGCAAAGCTTATTATCTGATTTAATTAGTAAATATTCACAACTTAATAATTCATAATACTGTTTTATCAATGAAAATTGAAGTTTAAATAGAGCATTTCGAAGATAATTTTTTTGGAGCAAAAGTAGAATGATATTAAAGGGGAACACAATTCCTGCAAATAACGACATTTCCATAAACTGTGGGTTTTGGAGAGACCGATTTCATTATTTTACATCTTTTACTCACGACTTCACGAATTTAATCATGGGAGTCTGCAGAAACAA